>NC_058412.1:125087630-125219899 GCF_002201575.2 Neomonachus schauinslandi
ATGACCTGAGCCGAAGGCAGTCGCTTAACCAACTGAGCCACCCAGGCGCCCAATAAATAAAATCTTAAAAAAAAAAAAAAAAGATTTGCTTGGGACCTATGTCTCCCTCATAAAGTTGTCCCAGATAAATCATGTCTGGGTCTTAGAATACATTCATATTTCCCAAATGCCCTAGGACTGGAAAGTCCTTCTCTAAGTTGTTCAAATGTTTTTATTCAGTACCACTGTTCTCCACAAAGAATTGTGCTAAGCACTGTAGGCGTTAAAAGCCCTTTGTGATATAGGAGCTTATAATCTAGTTGAGAAATAAGTATAATTGAAAAAATACAGTTGCAGCAATTCATAAATAAGTGGTTCAGAAGTTCAGAGGAAGAAAAGGTCATTTTCAACTGGAATTGTTGGGAAAACTTAATGGAAGAGATGGGTTAGATCTAAAGGGAATTAGTTGCTGCTTCCGATCCCTCTTTCCCACATCTTTTATTCTATAATGCTTAGTTGCAGTGAAAGAAAAAAAAAAAAAGTTTTTTTTAAATTGAAAAGGAGGCATAAACTTGGTGGAGTTGAAGCAGTACAAAAAGGTATACCTTGAGAAAGTGAGGATCATGGTCCCCCAGGTCTTTGGTCTTTATAGCTACCCCCCTTCCCAAAGGCTACTGAAGTTAGAGGATATTCTCTACATATAGTTGTGGATGTCTCTCTTTCCAGTATTTTTCAGTATTTTTTCCCTAATCTCTCCCTCTCCCTCTTTGTTTCTTCTTTTCCTCTTTATTTCTTTTTTCTTTTTTTTTAAGATTTTTATTTATTTACTTGACAGAGAGACACAGCGAGAGACGGAACACAAGCAGGGGCAGTGGGAGAGGGAGAAGCAGGCTTCCTGTCAAGCAGGGAGCCTGATGTGGGGCTCGATCCCAGGACCCTGGGAATCACAACCCGAGCTGAAGGCAGATGCTTAACGACTGAGCCACCCAGGCGCCCTCCTCTTTATTTCTGATTAAAATGGGGCTCCCACTATTTTCATTTAACAAAAGAACTTGGAGAGCCTTCTATATCTCACATTTTTATTTTATTTATTTATTATTATTATTTTTTAAAGATTTTTATTTATTTATTTGACAGAGACACAGTGAGAGAGGGAACACAAGCAGGGGGAGTGGGAGAAGGAGAAGCAGGCTTCCGGCAGAGCAGGGAGCCTGATGCAGGGCTTGATCCCAGAACCCTGGGATCCAGCCCCGCATTGGGCTCCTTGCTCAGCAGGAGCCTGCTTCTCCCTCTCCCTCTCCCTCTCCTGTGTGCTCTCCCTCTCTCTCAAATAAATAAATAAAATCTTAAAAAAAACACAAAACTTTAATGGTTCTTTCCTAGTTGCTTCCAAAGAGATTATACTAAACTTACACTTTCACCTGTTGCTTATGAGAGCCACATTTCTTCTTTGTTATTTCTTTTTAAGTAGTCTCTATGCTACTTAAAAAGGGCTCGAACTCATGACCCCCAAGATCAGGAGTCACATGCTCCACCAACTGAGCCAGCCAGGCTCCCCTCTTACTTATCTTTTAAAAACTTATCCCTTCTCTTGCTTGACCGCTTGAAGGCATGAAATCTATTGTTCATTATCTAAGAGTATGAAACTAAACTTCTTTCCGTGGAATTCCCAAAGCCTTTCATAATCTGACTCTAATCTACATTTCCAGTATTATCTCCTTAATTCTATGTATTTTGTACTCTAGTTGCTGTTAAGTTTCCCTTGTTCTGTCTTCCCCGCTCTTACCCTAGTAAAATTCTCTTTCCTGTGTTCTGATTCATATTCTTAGATACAAAAGATAAAAGCTACCATTTATTCAAGCCTGTATGCTTGGACGGTGTTGGGTGTTTAATGTACATCATCTCATTTAATAGTCTTTTGTACTGTAGAGTCCTTTTTTTCCCTTCAAATGAAGTCTTCTACAAAACCCTGTTCAAAATAGAAAATGTGATTTTATTAAAATTTATTTTCTAAGTTGAAATTTAAACTGTTTGCTGGTTATAAAGGCAGTGAAAATGAGATTGCTGTGATGAATATAAAAATTTGAAATTGGGTTATGAAGAACTATTATGGATCTAAATCCATCTCTGCCTCTAGTTTATTTCTGTATTATGAAAATCCCAACTCATACAGAGCTTTGGTTGCAAATGGTCTCAGTTCAAAAATATTTTTTGATATATATAACAGTTACACATGGGACAAATTAAAAAGGTACCAAAGAGAATACAGTGGAAAGTAAGGCATCCTTCCTCAGCTGTCTCCTAGCCACCTCCCTATCCCGTCTCAGAGTTATTGTTAACTGTAGTCATTATTAACTCAACCCATATAAATGCACATGCTTAAAAGCTTTTAAGTTTAGTGAATTTCTCCTACATTTTTGGGTAAATTTTATATTAAAGTGTAGCATACATTCAGAAAAACGCACAAGTATAGGCAGATTAATTTTTTTCTTTTTTTTTTTAAAGATTTTATTTATTTGACAGAGAGAGACACAGCGAGAGAGGGAACACAAGCAGGGGGAGTGGGAGAGGGAGAAGCAGGCCTCCTGCAGAGCAGAGAGCCCGATGTGGGGCTCAATCGCAGGACCCTGGGATCATGACCTGAGCCAAAGGCAGACGCTTAACGACTAAGCCACCCAGGCGCCCCGATTAGTGCTATTTCTTTGTATAGGTATATCCCAGTTTATCTGTTCACCTGTTGATGAACATCTGGGTTGTGTTCAGTTTTTGGTTATCAAAAATATAGCTTCTTTGACATTTATATACAAGGATTTGTTGTGACATAGGCTTTTATTTCTCTTGAGTAAATGGAATGTCTGTTATATAGTAATTGTATGTCGAACACTTAAAAATTTTAAGAAACTGGGGTGCCTGGGTGGCACAGTCAGTTAAGCATCCAACTCTTGGTTTCTGCTCAGGTTGGTGATCTCAGAGTTACGAGATCAAGCCCCAAATTGGGCTCTGTGCTCAGTGCAGAGTCTGCTTGAGACTTTTTCTCCTGCTTCCCCAATGCACTTGAGTTCTCTCTCTCTCCCTGCCCCCTGCCTCTAAAATAAAATAAAATCTTAAAAATATTTTTTCTTTTAAAAGAAACTGCTACTTGTATCTCAAAGTGGTTGTACCATCTTACATTTCTCCCAGCAGTGTATGGTAGTTTTGGTTATTCTACATCGTTACCAGCACTTGGCATGGGCAGTCTTTTTTTTTTTCCCCCTTCTTTTTTTTTAAAGATTTTTTTTTATTTTTGCGTAACACCCAGCATGGGGCTTTCAGTTCACAACCCGAAGATCAAGAGTCCAGGCTCCACTGACTGAGCCAGCCAGGCATCTCGATATGGCCAGTCTTTTTAATGTTAGCCATTCTAGTGGGTGAAATAGTGGTATTTCATTGTGGCTTTATTTTTAAATTTTTAAAAAATTTTATTTGAGAGAGGGAGAGAGAGAAAAAGAGAGAACGAGCAGGAGGGGCAGTGGGGAGAGGGAGAAGCAGGCTTCCTGCCGAGCAGGGAGCCCGATGTGGGACTCGATCCCAGGACCCTGGGATCATGACCTGAGCCGAAGGCAGACGCTTAACGACTGAGCCACCCAGGCGCCCCACCCTTTGCATTTCTATACAGTTGTTAGAAAAATCTTGTTGATTTCTGCAAAATCTCTGTGGGTGGTTTTGATTGTGATCCCACTCTGTTGTGGTTTTGATTGTGATTGCATTGAATCAATTGATAATTTGGGAAGAATTGATTTCTTAAAAATGTTATGTCTTCTAGATCGCTCTATTTAGGTCTTCTTTAATTTCTCCTAGTGTTTTGTAGTTACCAGCATATAGATCTTATTGTCAAATTTATCACAAGTTCCATATTTTAATATGTGATTGTATATAGTTTTTAAAAAATTTCAACTTTCCAATAATTTTGTTAGTATACAGAAATGAGTAATTTTTATATCCTGTATATTTTATAACCTTGCTAAACTCATTTTTTAGTAGTGTTTATGTAGTTTGCTTAGGATTATATACATAGGTGATCATGTTGTTTGTGAATAATTTTGTGCAATTATGCTTTTTGTTTTTTTCCTTTTTTTCGTTTCTTTCTTTTTCCTTTATTGTAATGACTAATGCTTCCAGGACAGTCTTGGGATTTTGACGTGATCAGTTTGGATCAGTTTGGGGGAGATACCTTTGATCTTTGTCTTACTCTCAGTCTTAGGGGGTAAGATGTTACTTAAAGTTCTACTGATCTGCTTTGTATCAATATATCCTATCTCCCCTCTTTTTGTTACTGAGTTTTAAGAGTTTCTTTTTTAAAATGTATTTTCTGGATATACCTCTTTATCAGATGTATTTTGCAAATATTTTCTCTCAGTCTTTGGTGGTACAGATCTTTATTGGTGATCTGCAGTGTCTGTGTACTAATGCTCAAGTTTTGGTTATATATATATTTTGGGGAATAACAAGTGCTTTAAAGCTTGGTTAGCAGTTATTATAATCCCATTTTTTATTCATGTAAATGGAAGGAAAAACTAAAATTGTTAATTTAGAACATATCAGTTCTTTTTTTTTTTTTTTTAATTTGACAGAGAAATAGAGAACACAAGTAGGCAAAGCAGCAGGCAGAGGGAGAGGGAGAAGCAGGCTCTCTGCTGAGCAGGGAGCCTGACGTGGGGCTGATGCCAGGATGCTGGGATCATGACCTGAGCCGAAGGCAGCTGCTTAACTGACTGAGCCACCCAGGCGCCCCTAGAACATATGAGTTCTTAAACACAGTAAATTTTCTACTGTATTTAACTATTAAAAGTCATTTTTCATCTTAAATAGCCTGGAGCTTGATGTGTCTTTTTACCTCCTTAGTAAAAATGCAACAATAAGTTCTTGTCTACTTTCTCATTTATTATTACAGATTAAGATTAAAAACATCAGATATTTCAGTCTGGTATAATCGTAATGAAAAAGTGTTGAAGACCTTTGTAAAACTCTGAATCTTAGCCATGCCGGTTTGTCATTTTTCCTTCTTTAACCCTTACTGATCTCTGTGACTTAACCTCTGTAGTCCTTTCTCACAAAGCTACAGTATACTGTCTTCTCTTTTCATGGTTTGTGTGCCTTAACTATTCTACTGATTGTATTAGCTTTTGAATGCCTCCCCTACAAGCTAATGAGAAAAATACCAGCTTCACAATATGCTATTTATCACATTTATTTATTTTTTTTATTTTTATTTTTTTTAAAGATTTTATTTATTTATTCATGAGAGACAGAGACAGAGAGAGAAGCAGGCTCCCAAGGAGCAGGGAGCCCGATGCGGGACTCGATCCCAGGACCCTGGGATCACGACCTGAGCCGAAGGCAGACGCTTAACCATCTGAGCCACCCAGGCGCCCTATTTATCACATTTAGTATTTATATTGAATTATTGGAACCTTAAATCACCTAAGTATTTCCCTGGATCCTCTTTTTTTCCCCTTGAAAAGAGTGACACCTTAGTTTGCTTACCAGTCCCCTCACCATAATTTGAAGATCTCTATTTTAATTCTTTTCTGTCTGAATTATTCTTTCTGTCATGCTGGAATTTTGGGATGTTTTGCAATTTACATTTAAGAAGGCTAGTTTAAAAAAAAAACAACAGTGGAAATTTCCAGCTTAAAAAAATAAAACAGCTACTGGTCTAATAACTGCTTTGCAGGAAGAAAGAAATATGAAAAAGAACCGCAGACGTTCTGGATGTCAGCCTGTGAAATTTTCCACGATTCCTTATAATAACATGCAGGCATGCTTATACTGCTGGATTCAGTGCAACTGCAGTTGTGCTCTGAGTGGAATTTGAAGCTA
Organism: Neomonachus schauinslandi; assembly: GCF_002201575.2. NCBI lineage: Eukaryota > Metazoa > Chordata > Mammalia > Carnivora > Phocidae > Neomonachus > Neomonachus schauinslandi. The sequence continues at coordinate 125,093,469 of NC_058412.1, forward strand.
TTCTATCAATGATAAGATGGCACCTGGCCAGCTTTTAGTGATGAGTGCATAAATTCACACATCTAAGGTACTCTGTGTTTGTTTCATCTGTGGTCGTAACACTGAACTTGCAAAGTTACTTAATCTTTAGATTCCAAAATTCCTGTTTTGAATGAATTTTGTTTTTTTTATTTAGTAGATTCATTATGCCTCTGAGAATATAGACACATAAAGTCATTATTGTGTAGATACTTGTTTTATACTATATTGAAGAATGCTCAGAAAATTAAAACAGAAATTTTACACTTGAATTTTAAAATATTTTCATGAGCTTGATACTAATTTGGTGTGGATTCAAGAAACACTTTAACCTCTATTTCAGGTTCCTGTTAATGTTTCAAAGGGTCAGTAGACTTCAAGTTGATACTTATGTTGTGGTTTGGCTATTTCAAATTTGAAGGCAAATCCTATTACACTGTTTTCCTAGTGAAGGAAGTCCCCAGTTCTGTAAACTGGCAGAGCAGAATGGTGAGCAGATTATAAAAAGATTGAGATTGCCCACTTCTACTTTGCTTCATCTCTTTCATGGTAAATGCCTACCAGTGGTTTTAAGGAATCAAATTAAAAAATTCCGATTTTATGAATTTAACCTTTTAAATCCTTTTTTATGGGGGGGGTGGGAGTGGCAGAAGGAGAGAGAATCTTTTTTTTTTTTTAAGATTTATTTATTTATTTTAGAGAGAGAGCACGTGTGTGGGGATAGGAGCCAAGGGAGAGGGAGAGAGAGAATCTCCAGCACACTCCCTGCTTAGTGTGGAGCCTGACGTGGGGCTCAATCCCATGATCCTGAGATCATGACCTGAGCTGAAATCAAGAGTCAGACGCTTAACTGATTTTGTTTTTAAGTAATCTCTATACCCAACGTGCGGCTTGAACTCATAACCCCAAGGTCAAGAGTCACATGCTCGGGGTGCCTGGGTGGCTCAGTCGGTTAAGCACCTGCCTTTGGCTCAGGTCATGATCCCAGGGTTCTGGGATTGAGCCCTGCATCGGGCTCCCTGCTCCGTGGGGAGCCTGCTTCTCCCTCTCCCTCTGCCTGCCACTCCCCCCGCCTTTGGCCCCTCCCCCCCCCCCCCCCGCACCGTCAAATAAATAAATAAAAATCTTTAAAAAAAAGTTAAAAAAAGTCACATGCTCTACATACTGAGCCAGCTAGGTGCCCATAACCTTTTAAAATTCTTACGCATTTCTGCAGTGAGCAGTTTGGATGTTCAAAGTGATATAGCAGATAAACAGACATATCTCTCTGTGTTTGAACACCCCTGAGTCATTTATATTTTGGAAATAAAGGCATATAATGTATATCTTTTTCAGGACTGTTAGGTCTTAGAATTGAACAACAGTGTTGTGGTATAACCATAGCCTCCACCTCTTCTCTGTGGTCTCTTGCTCCTCCTTGTACAGTCTCATCCTTCCTCTTGATGTCTCCTGTATCTATAACTCTTCTGTCCTGTTCATGCCCTTCTTGTTCTCAGTCCTTTTTATCTCCCAACTATTTTTTTTTAAAAGATTTTATTTATTTATTTGACAGAGAGAGACACAGCAAGAGAAAGAACACAAGCAGAGGGAGTGGGAGAGAGAGAAGCAGGCTCCCTGCTGAGCAGGGAGCCCGATGTGGGGCTTGATCCCAGGACTCTGGAATCGTGACCTGAGCCAAAGGCAGATGCTTAACGACTGAGCCACCCAGGCGCCCCTATCTCCCAACTCTTTTATCCCTTTCCTCTTGGCCTAAATTTTCTTTTGGCCCCGTAGCCTTTTTTGTCTTTGTCAACTTTCCATCCTTCAAGTATCTCATTTTTTCTAGTTACTCACTGTTAACCAAGTCTCTTTACCTGTGGAAGACTTCTTTGCTCCAGGTGTTCTCTGTTCCTGTCAGATTGATTTTCTTTTTGTCTTCGACCCCTGAAACATACATCCTCACACTGTCCCAAATCCTTTAATTCTCATTTCTGTTTCCATGTTTCAGTTTATTCTACAGAGATTTATTGAGTGCTAGCCATGTGTCTGGGTGTTCTCTAGATGTTAGGGATATACCAGGGACCAGAATGACTATGAAAAAAAAAGCCTCATAAGGAGACTGGAAAGTGGTGTGTATGTGTGTTGTGGGATTTACACTTTAGATGGGTAGTCATGGTAACCTTCTCTGAGAAAGTAGCATTTGAGCAGAGTGTCCAGGAAGTAAGCTTTGTGAATATTGGGGAGTGAGGAGTGATCTGTGGAGAGAGAACAGCCAGCGCAAAGGCCCTTTGGTAGGAGCATTCTTGAAGACCAGTAAGGTGGCTAGTGTGCTAGAGCCCAGTGAATAAAGGAGTAAGTAGGAAGAGAAGAACTCTGAGAGGTAACAGTGGTGGCTGTAATGTTTTCAGCTTTTACTTTGAGCATGGTGGAGAACCACCGCAGGTTTTTTATTTTTGGTTATTCCAGAAAGATCTTCTGACCATCCACCCCCCCCCCCCCCCCCATTTAAAGCATTTCATTTTTTGTTACAAAAGTAATTCATGTTCATTTGGAAAATACAGAAAAGTACAAAGGAGAAAATAAAGAGCAAATAAAGATTACCAGTAAATGTCATTCTCTGTTATTGAAGATTTTGTGTGTCTTTCTTTGTGCTTATATACATACATACATACCCCTTCTTCACTGTAGGGTTTTAGCAGACAACAAATAAACTGAATTAGGCTTTAAAGAGATCCCTTCAACTGCTTTATGAAAAGTAGCCTTAAGAGGGCAAGAAGCAGGGAGATTTATTAGAATGCTATTATTGTAATCCAGGTATGAGATAATATTGGCTTAGACCTAGGTGGTGGCAATGGAGGTGATAAGAAGTGGTCAGATTTTGTATGTATTTTGAAGGTATAGCCAACAGAATTTCGTGATGGATTCAGTGTTGGGGGGATGGTGGGTAAGCGTGGGGCAGGGTAATAGAGAAGGAGGGAAGAATCAAGGGTGACTCAGATGTTTTTGGCTTGAACAGCTAGAAACCTTTGGTTTCATTTTTCTTGTCAAACTATCCAAGGTTCAGTTCTGGCTCTATCTTTTATTATGTGTTTTTCCTGTTCATTTGAACTTGTGATTATTTCTTTCACCAAGTTTCTAGTCTGTTCTGCCCACCTTGGCACTTGGTACCCATCACAAGATGCCATATATAACAAATTGCTTCACTGGTATTAGTCTCCCTAACTAGTTAGTGAGCATCCATTTATTTATTAAAAAAAATTTTTTAAAAGTTTTATTTAAGTAATCTCTGCACCCCATGTGGGGCTCAAACTCATGACCCCAAGATCAAGAGTCGTATTAGAGGATCATGCTGAATTTATGAATCTGCTCAGGGACTAATAACATTGTGGCCATTCAGTAAATGTTGATTAACTGTACACTTCTCAGACTTGAGAACAAGGTATGAGAAAAATCTTTTTTTTTTTTTTTAAAGATTTTATTTATTCATTTGACAGAGACACAGAGAGAGAGGGAACACAAGCAGGGGGAGTGGGAGAGGGAGAAGCAGGCTTCCTGCTGAGCAGGGATCCCGATGCGGGGCTCGATCCCAGGACCCTGGGATCATGACCTGAGCCGAAGGCAGACGCTTAACGACTGAGCCACCCAGGCACCCAAGGTATGAGAAAAATCTTAAAGTAAATGCCTATTTTAGCTTACTTTGCCATATTGGCATCTTTTGAGAATGAATTGTTTTAGTTCCCTCAGTTATTTTGAGTCTGAAAAACATTACTTTTTATTTCCATAAAATGTTATCTATTTTCTTGAATTCAGCAGTATGAAGACTTTTTTTTTTTTTAAGATTTTATTTATTTATTTAACAGAGAGATAGAGCACAAGTAGGCAGAACGGCAGAGGGAGAGAGAGAGGCAGGCTCCCTGGTGAGCAGGGAGCCCGACGCGGGGCTCGATCCCAGAACGCTGGGATCAAGCCCCGCATCAGGCTCCCTGCTCAGCGGGGAGCCTGCTTCTCTCTCTCCAGCTCCTCCCCCCGCTTGTGTTCCCTTTCTTGCTCTCTCTGTCAAATAAATAAAATCTTAAAAAAAAAAAAGGATTGATTCATTTACTTTTGGGGGAGAGGGGAAGAGGGAGAGCATCTCACGCAGATCCTCTTACCCCAAGCAGCGGGGCCGGGACAGGCCCTCCTTCACCACCCATGAGATCATAATACCTGAGCCGAAACCGAGTCGGGCACCCAACTGACCGAGCCACCCAGACGCCCAGACTTTTTTTAGGTGGGCTCCATGCCCAGCGTGGGGCTTGTACTCATGACCCCACGATCAAGAGTCACATGTTCTGTCGATTGAGCCAGCCAGGTGCCCCAGGACTTTCTTTTAAAATACTAATTTTTTACCTGATCTGTGTAAAGCATCCTCAGGGATAAAAAGATGAGTGAGAAAAGGTCCCTGCCCAGAAAGGAGTTTAGGCTTTGGTGCAGACAACATAATATACACACAAATATGTGTCCTTCATGAATATAACATTGTATTATGATTTAATACAAAGCAAATTGTTACAATGCTTTGGCATTCTAAAGGTTATAGGGATTCTTTGCCTCTTTATTAAATGGTGTTAGACTTCTGTACCCTGAGTTCTTATTTTGTAAAGTAGTTTTTCAGACTTAGTCCTAACTGTTGTTACTTGTTGATGTCAGTTGTGCTTATCTACCCCCTTTCCCTTTGCTTTTCTTTGCATGAGATTTCCTTGGAGCCTTGTATCAATATTCTTTTTTCTAAAAGAGCCTGATATTCAAATCTTCAGCTACAATTAGCTGCAAATCTTTAACTACAAGCTTTGGAAAAATGATTTGTTGACACATTTATAAGATGATTTTTAAAGACCTAATTTGCTGTCTTGTGTGTCATGTTTCACAAATAAACCAAATTATTACTCCTCTTTCAAATGAATCTGATGTGTTTTATATTTAGGAACTAGAGATGATGTTATATCTCCCTTGTTCTTTTTCTTTCTCCTTTTTTCTTCTTTCTTTCTTTTTTCTTTTCTTTCTTTCCCTCCCCTCTCTTTCTCCTTCCTTCCTTCCTTCCTTCCTTCCAATTTAGTATCTCTTCTGGTTCTACTTTTCCCCAAACTTTTACTTAGAGCAGAAATGCTTGGATGCCCTGTTTTGCTTCCAGGACTTTATTTTGAGTTTTGGTTGTGTTTTAGTATCTTACTTGGGTTGCTTAGCTTTTTCAGTATTTGGGACAGTCTGTTGACTTGTGATTTTTTTACTTTTACTTTCGTGTGCCATAGAAAGTATATGTACTAATAGAACATAAACTCTGTGAGGACTGGGAGTTACTTTGTTGACTGCTGTATCTTTAGTGCCCAGAATGATGGCAGGTACATAGTAGGCACTCAGATATTTCTGGAATGAATTCAGAGAAGCAGTAGCAACAGTTCCTGTTTATTGAGCATATACCATATGCCAAAGTGCTGAGCACTTTGAATACACTTTGAATACATTTCCATCTGTACTCCTGAAGGAATTGTTTCCTCTTCATATGATAGTGTGTGAATCGCTGTGAGGGAGGGAGGGAGATTTATTGAGGATGTTGCCAGCTGTTACAAATTTAATCAGGTTCAAGTTACACAACGCATTATTTTATGTACCACTAGGTAAGAAATGTAAAACTGCCAGTTCAGCTATGGGATACTGAAGATAGCAGGACATATTCTGAGTTCACAGATGAAAAAAATTCAAGAATCTCTGAAATAAGGAATCCTCTAGTTTTATATAAACTCTCATTTAACATAAATGTTAACATTTAACATAAAGCCTTCTATAGGTGGGTATTACTGTCCTTATTTTAGAGATGAAGGAATTGAAGTTTATAGGTTAAGTTCACAGGTTCTCAAGCTAGCGGCAGAGGATCCAAACTGAGGTCTCGATTTCAGAGGCCATGCCCTTTTTACCACCTCACATTGCTTCAGGAGTTAGGGAAACAAAATCGTACATTGGCCTATCAGCTCTGGCTTGAAGATTCTTAGTTGGTATGGGTTTGAGTGTTTTCTTAATGTAACTGATTTTTTCTTTCTAAATCCACAAATATCTTTGTATTTACTATGTACCAGCTACTCCGTGTTTTTATGTGTATACAAAACAATATAAAGCCTTATCTCTTCCTCTCAAGAAATTTATAGTCTGTTTGGGGAGATGAGAAATAAACATAAAAGTTAGATAACTAGAGAAGATTTGAATAACATATCAGAGAATAATGAAAGAGGTTTAACAAGGCAATGCAGGATTAATTGCCAAATAAATTGTACAAATAATTGCTTTTGGAGTTCAGAGGAAGGAGAGATTGCTTGAGGCTGGAGTAATCCAGGGAAGGATTTAAATGAATTCCGGAGAGATAGTTTCAGTTAGGGAGATTATTTACTCACTTTAAAATTGTATTAGTGTTTGTTACAAATGGAACTGCAGACTGTTGAACATGAAGAATTTGGTATATTAAGTTTTTTCTTCTCTGTATGAGAGCAGAGGAACTGCCTCCCATAGTAAAGTAGAAGAAATCATGTGGTATCAGGTAGATGGGGAAAACACTCATTTTAGAAGGGTGAAAAAAGGGGTGCCTGGGTAGCTCAGTCGGTTAAGCATCCGGGGTAAGCATCTTACTCTTGATTTTGGCTCAGGTCATGATCTCTCTCAGGGTTGTGGGATTGAGCGCCATGTCAGGCTCTGCAGTCAGCACGGAGTCCGCTTGGAGTGCTTGGTTTGTGTTCTCTCTCAAATAAATAAATAAATAAATAAATAGATAGATAGATAGATAGATAGAGGCGCCTGGGTGGCTCAGTTGTTGGGCGTCTGCCTTTGGCTCTGGTCATGATCCCAGGGTCTTGGGATCGAGCCCTGCGTCGGGCTCCCTGCTTGGTGGAGCCTGCTTCTCCCTCTCCCACTCCCCCTGCTTGTGTTCCCTCTCTCTCTGTGTCTCTCTCTGTCAAATAAATAAATAAAATCTTAAAAAAAAAAAAGACTTCAAATAAATAAATAAATATCTTAAAAAAAAAAAGAGTGAAAAAAGAAGAGGGAACTTCCTGTGTGCCCTGAGTGCCACTCTTGTCTCATTTACAATCAGTTGTACTTTTGAACCATTGCTAAGGTTATTTTTTGTGGCTCTTGGAGTCCATGATGAACTTCTAAAGGTTGGAAGCAAGCAGTAATCCCCTTTATGTTATGTTTTGCAATATGGCCTTTTAGTTAAAGATGCACAGCAAGCAAATAATAGTCAGTCATATTTCAGGAGGATATGCTGGACTGGCAGTGTTTTAAGACTTCATGCCTGAATCAGACACTCAGAGCTCAACATAGGGTTGAAAAGCATGTTACTTGTTATACAGATCAGTCAAAAGCAAAACAGTAAAGGCTTAGAAAGTAAGACAATTGCCTTTTGGAACTTGGATAATCTTGGGCATTTTATTAAACCTTCTGGAGACATCTGAGAGCACACCTAATGTTCTCCGCCCCCCCCCCCCTTTTTTTAAGAGAGAGCATTTGCAAGCATGCGAGGTGGGGGTGGAGGGAGAGGGGGAGAGAATCTTTTTTTTTTTTTTAAAGATTTTATTTATTTATTTGACAGAGAGAGATAGCGAGAGCAGGAACACAAGCAGGGGGAGTGGGAGAGGGAGAAGCAGGCTTCCCGCCGAGCAGGGAGCCCGATGTGGGACTCGATCCCAGGACTCTGGGATCATGACCTGAGCCGAAGGCAGACGCTTAACGACTGAGCCACCCAGGCGCCCCGGGAGAGAGAATCTTAAGCAGGCTCCATACCCAGCACGAGCCCAACATGGGGCTCGATCTCAAAACCCTGAGATCATGACCGAAATCAAGAGTCAGATGCTTACCTGACAGAAGCCACTCATGTGCCCCTCTTTCCCTTTTTTTTTATTGTTAAAAATTAGTAATACAGGTACACGGCTAACAAAAATTCAAACTTTGGAAGTCTATGAAGTGAGGTTTCCCTCCCATTTTTTTTTTTTTAAAGATTTTATTTATTTACTTGGCAGAGAGAGAGGGAGCAGCAGACTCCCTGCCAAGCAGGGAGCCCGATGAGGGGCTCGATCCCAGGACCCTGAGATCATGACCTGAGCCGAAGGCAGACACCTAACCGACTGAACCACCCAGGCGCCCCTCCCTCCCATTTTCTTTTGTTTCCCTTGTTCCTTTCTTAGGCAGTCACTTAGTAGCATTTTCTTTTGTGTATATTTACAAACATATCTATGTTTTTATAATCTTTATAATTTATATATGTTCCCTTTTTTATGAGCACAAATTGTAGCATATTAGAAATATTGGGTTTTATACTTTGTTACATTTAACTATGTATTTGAAAATGGTTTTGTATCTACATACAGTTCTAATTCTTTTATTTTTTTCAACACATTGTCATTTTATTAATTTATTTAACCAGTTTATCATTGATGGACACAGATTGTTTCCTATATGTTGTCATATAACAGCAAAGAGTGCTGAAGTGAATTTTCTTGTGCACATTTCATTACAGTTTTGCGTCTGTAATATTAGGAATGAAATTAAATATTCTTCTCCCCACCAAATGTTTAAAGGGTATTTGTATATCTTTATTCAATAAACTTTATATTGTTTATCCACTTTTTTAGGGGGGGTTATTGGTCTTCTCTTGATTATTTTCATGTAATTTCATATATTTAAACAAGGCATTTGCCTTTGAAAATGTCTGTGGGGGAAAAATGTGAAAGTACTTGTATGCCTTTTTTTTTTTTTTTTTTTTTTTTTTATTTTTTTAAAGATTTTTATTTATTTATTTGACAGAGAAAGACACAGCGAGAGAGGGAACACAAGCGGGGAGTGGGAGAGGGAGAAGCAGACTCCCTGCCGAGCAGGGAGCCCGATGCGGGACTCGATCCCGGGACTCCAGGATCATGACCTGAGCCGAAGGCAGTCGCTTAACCAACTGAGCCACCCAGGCGCCCCTGCCTTTTTAAATAGTAGTGAAATTATACTTTTTTGTCTGATAAGAATTGCTTAATTTTACACTAAAATGCTTTTCCAGTATTTTTTTTTTTTTTTTAGATTTTTTTTAATTTATTGGGGGGGAGAAGGGGAGCATGGGAGCAGGGGGTGTGGCAGAGGGAGAGGGAGAGAATCCTAAGCAGACGCCCCATAGAGTGCAGAGCCCCACTTGGGGGCGTGATCTCATGACCCTGAGATCATGACCTGAGCTGAAACCAAGAGTTGGACGCTTAACTGACTGAGCCACCCAGGCACCCCAGTATTCTTTTTTTTTTTTTTAAGTTTATTTATTTATCTATACCCAACGTGGGGCTTGAACTCACAACTCCAAGATGAAGAGTTGCATGCACCTCTGACTGAGCCAGACAGGTGCTCCTCCAGTATTTTTCATTAAGTTCTTTGTAGCTCATCTTACACATTTTTATATAAGATGAAGTTATGCTTTTTAATGTATATCCTGTATGTAATATACCTAATACATTTAAAAATATTTTTATTGTGGTAAATACATAAAATTTACCATTTTTAAGTGTACAATTCAGGGATATTAAGTACATTGTGTTGTGCAGCCATTGTTACTCTGTATTTCATAACTTTTTCATCATCCCAAACAGACCTAGTATGTTTTTAGGTAGCTGTTTCAATTTATAACTTCACAACTACTCTCAAATTTGAAAGAATACATGTGAGCTCTTTTCAACCCAGAGTCCTAGAACTCTGTATCCTTGCTTGAAGGAGAGGTTTTGAGAAAGACACAGCTATAATTGGGTAAAAGTCAGTTATAATCTGAGAATTTTCTACCGATGCTCATCTCCAATTTAGGTTATTGTTTTCTTTCTTTCTTTCTTTCTTTTTTTTTTTAATTTTATTTATTTATTTGACAGAGACACAGCGAGAGAGGGAACACAAGCAGGGGGGAGTGGGAGAGGGAGAAGCAGGCTTCCCGCGGAGCAGAGAGCCTGATGCGGGGCTCAATCCCAGGACCCTGGGGATCATGACCTGAGCCGAAGGCAGACGCTTAACGACTGAGCCACCCAGGTGCCCCGGTTATTGTTTTCCTGATCCTCTTTCAGCAATACTACTTCTTTCTTTCTATATTTTGGCAGATTTCAAACCTAAAAAGAACAGTATATTGGCCCCCATTACTCATCACTCATTCAGGTTTATGGCAGTGTTGTTTCATCTGTATCTCCATTTACTCCCTTCCCCCATATTATTTTTAAGCAAATATCAGGCATCATATGATTTCCTTAAGTATCTCTGAAAGATAAGGACGGCCTTTCAGAAAAAAACAAATACATAACCACAATACCACTATTACGTAACAGAAAAATTACAATATAACTTAGTAGCACCAAATACACAATTTAATCTTCTAGTTCTTTCCTTTGTTTGTTTGAATCAAATCCAAAAGAAATTCACACATTACAATTTGGTTGTTATGTATCTTAGGATTCTTTAAATATAGAGTACTCTTCGATCTCTTTTTGTCTTTTGAATTCATTATGTTTTTTCCCCTGTAGTTTTCTTATTGTCTAGATTTTGCTGAGTATATTTTTATCATATTGTTTAAATTGGCCCTCTTTTTTTTTTATTTAATAAATTGGTAGTTGGCTGTCAAGACTTGATCAGATTAAGGCTCAGTTATTACTTTTGGTAAATACATTACTTATCTATTACTATGTAACAAATTGCCCCCAAATTTAGCAGCTTAAAACAGCATTTATTATCTTTCATGGTTTCTTTCTTTCTTTTCCTTTTTTTTTTCCTCCTCCTACAATTTCTGAAGGTTAGGCTCGTCTGGGGGGTTGTGGCTCAAGGTCTGTCACAGGGAAGCCTTCATCAGGGCTGCAGTCATTGGAAGATTTGACAGGGGCCAGAAGATATGCTTTCAAGGTGGCTCACTCACATGGCTGTTTTAAGAGGTCTTGGTTTCTTGCTTGAGTATCCTCAAGGCCCTGTGCAAGAGCAGGTGATCAGAGAGGGAGGAAGATAGGAAGAAAGCTGTGATGCTTTTTATAACTACAGAAGTGACATACCTTAATTTCTGCCCTATTCTTTTGGTCATCCAGACCAACCCTGACACTGTGTGGAAGGGGACTCCTTAAGGGTGTGAGTTCTAGGAGATGGGGATCACCAGTACCCATTTTGGAGGTTGGCTACCACAGTGAGACTACTTCCCATGTGGTGTGGTTTATCAGGAGACACATGATGTTGTTTCTCTTTCTCTCTCTGATATTAGCTACTGATGATTAGTATGCTTTATCTGATAATTTACTAGGGGTAACAAATGCTGATATTCTTTTTTTTTTTTTTTTTAAGATTTTTATTTATTGAGAGGGAGAGAGAATGATAAGAGCATAAGAGGGAGGAGGGTCAGAGGGAGAAGCAGACTCCCTGCTGAGCAGGGAGCCCAATGCGGGACTTGATCCTGGGACTCCAGGATCATGACCTGAGCTGAAGGCAGTTGCTTAACCAACTGAGCCACCCAGGCGCCCCTATTTTTTTTTTTTTTTAAGATTTTTATTTATTTATTTGTCAGAGAGACAGAGATAGAGTACAAGCGGTGGGAGTGGCAGGCAGAGGGAGAAGCAGGCTCCCCGCTGAGCAGGGAGCCGGATTCGGTACTTGATCCCAGGACTCTGGGATCATGACCTGAGCCAGAGGCAGATGCTTAATCAGCTGAGCCACCCAGGCATCCCTAATGCTGATATTCTAATTGTATCATACCCTTTTCATTTAATAGCTGTAATATTTCTATAAAGAAACTTCTAGGGGCGCCTGGGTGGCTCAGTCGTTAGGCGTCTGCCTTCGGCTCAGGTCATGATCCCAGGGTCCTGGGATCGAGCCCCGCATCGGGCTCCTCGCTCTGCGGGAGGCCTGCTTCTCCCTCTCCCACTCCCCCTGCTTGTGTTCCCTCTCTCGCTGTGTCTTTCTCTGTCAAATGAATAAATAAAATCTTAAAAAAAAAAAAAAAAAGAAAAAGAAACTTCTAAACAACTATTTGGTCCCCCAGTGTGGGTATAGTTCACATAGGAAAGGCAGGATAAATGGCTCTTTCTCTTTATTTACTAGTTTTTAAAATAACAGATTGGTTTACTAGCATTGTCCAATGGTGAAAAACATTGTTTTTGCAAACTTAAATTTTTCTTTTTACTTTGAAATAATTTTAGATTTAAAGAAATGCTGCAGAAACACTAGAGGGTTCCTGTATATACTCTTTATCCAGGTTCCCCTAAAGTTGACCAACTTTATAACATAGAGTCATCAAAACTAAGAAATTAACATTGGTACAGTACTGCTAACTAAACAGCAGGTACTACCACATTTTCCACTGTTGTCTTTTTTTTTCAGTTCTAGAACCCAGTCCTACTCTTCATTAAAATTCTCTTTTGCCTTTGTTTGACTTCATTTTGTTCTTTTTTAGTTTTTTTGAGTTGGGTTTGGGGTGTGTGTGATGTCTTTATTTTGTTTTTTATGTAATATTTTGTCTTAGTTTTATTTTGTTTTGTTTTATTTTAATTAATTTATTTTTAAAGATTTTATTTATTTATTTGACAGAGAGAGACAGTGAGAGAGGGAACACAAGCAGGGGGAGTGGGAGAGGGAGAAGCAGGCTTCTCACAGAACAGGGAACCTGATGCGGGGCTCAATCCCAGGATGCTGGGATCATGACCTGAGCCGAAGGCAGACGCTTAACAACTGAGCCACCCAGGTGCCCCTATTTTGTTTCATTTTTAAGTAAACTCTACCCCCCAGTGTGGGGTTTGAACTCATGATCAAGAGCTACCTGCTGTACTGACTGAGCCAGCCAGGTGCTCCAATTCTTAGTTTTAATGCTGCTGCCTTTATATTAAAACTTCTGTGTAATACACTTAGCCCCTCCCCATCTGTTACTTTTTTTTTTGAATTTTAACTAGTAACCTTTTCTTTCTCTTCCCTAGTATTTGATTTAAACTAATATTCTTTATCTCTGATTAATATCTATAAGGCAAACAGCAAGTTTATTCTAATTTTAAAAAATATTTATTTTTGCGAGAGAGAGAGCGTGCACGCTTGTGCGCAAGCAAGTACTACCCATGAGCTCAAGCACCAGCAGGGCATGGGGGGAGGGGGAGAGGGAGAAGTGGACACCCCGCTGACCAGGAAGCCCAATGTGGGGCTCGATCCCAGGACCCTAGAATCATGAGCTGAGCGGAAGGCAGATGCTTAACTGACTGAGCCACCCAGGTGCCCTATTCTAATTTTTTTTTTTTTAAAGATTTTATTTATTTATTCATGAGAGAGAGAGAGAGAGGCAGAGGGAGAAGCAGGCTCCCCGCTGAGCAGGGAGCCCGATGCGGGACTCGATCCCAGGACCTGGGATCATGACCTGAGCCGAAAGCAGACACTTAACCGTCTGAGCCACTCAGGCGCCCACCCTATTCTAATTTTTATCTCTCCTTATTTTCCTCTCATTTTTGATACATACATTGATAGCTGTGTTGTCAATATAGTCATCATATATTATAATGTGTCCCTTATAACTATCATTCGGTTTTCTTTAAGTGTGTGTGTGTGTGTGTGTTTTTTAATATATATTTAATTTCCACTGTTTTTTATGTTGATGTGGACTTTGCAGTTATTTTGGTTGTCTGAAATTCATTCTTTTTTTTTTTTAAAGATTTTATTTATTTATTTGACACAGAGAGAGACAGAGAGAGAAGGAACACAGCAGGGGGAGTGGGAGAGGGAGAAGCAGGCTTCCCGCAGAGCAGGGAGCCTGATGTGGGGCTCAATCCCAGGACCCCGGGATCATGACCTGAGCTGAAGGCAGACGCTTAACGACTGAGCCGCCCAGGCGCCCCTGAAGTTCATTCTCTAATAAATTTCTCAGGAAGTGCTTATTCCTTGAGTTCCACTATGTTTAAATGTTTGTCTGTAGCTTTTAATACTTGAAAGCTGGTTTGGCTAATTATAAAATTCTTTTCTAGAGTGTCTGTCATTCCATTGTCTTCTGGCAAAGAGCATCACTGTTACAGTCCGATGTCAATCTGGTTTTCTTTATATGCGGGCTTAGCTTTTTTGTCTTTGCCTGAATGTCCAAAACATTTTTTTCATAGTATTTTTATGTATTGCTGTTGGTCATTCTGACTCATTTTTCCTCAGGCATATACTGAGTCCTTTCATTATGTAGTTTCAACCCCTGCCCCTGTCTCTTGGTCTTTCAACATCAGGAAGGTTTTCTTGGCTTGTGAGTTTTTTTGGTTTGTTTTTTGCTTTTTGTTTTTGTTCCATTGCTTTGTTTTTTTCCTTTGGAACTATACATTGGATTATACATTTTCTTCTTTGGGACATATATATTCTATACATATGTTAGATCTTTGTATATTATTCATGTGAGATAAACCTCTATATTTCCAGACTTGTATATCCACCTGTCTTCTCAACCTATCCATTAGGATTTTTATTTTCATTTTTATTTATTTATTTATTAGAGAGCGAGAGAGAGAGAGAGAAACAGCATGAGAGGGGAGAGGGTCAGAGGGAGAAGCAGGCTCCCCGCAGAGCAGGGAGCCCGATGTGGGACTCGATCCCAGGACTCCGGGATCATGACCTGAGCCGAAGGCAGTTGCTTAACCAACTGAGCCACCCAGGCGCCCCCAGGATTTTTATTTTTTAAATATTTTGTTTTACGTTTTAAAAAAGTAATCACTATACCCAATGTGGGGCTTGAACCTACAACCCCAAGATCAAGAGTCGCATGCTCCATTGATTGAGCCAGCTAGGTGCCCCTATCCATTTGGATTTTTTTTTTTTTTTAAGATTTTATTTATTTGACAGAGACATAGCGAGAGAGGGAACACAAGCAGAGGGAGTGGGAGAGGGAGAAGCAGGCTTCCCGCAGAGTGGGGAGCCCAATGCAGGGCTCGATCCCAGGACCCTGGGATCATGACCTGAGCCAAAGGCAGACGCTAAACGACTGAGCCACCCAGGTGCCCCCTATCCATTTGGATTTGTAATAGACATCTCAAAGTCAACATGTCTAAAACTCAACGCCTGATCTTCCTGCTAAATCTTCAGGAAGCCTTCCATTTCTCATTTGGTGGTTTTTCCAGTTCAGGCCACATACCTAGCCTCCTCTTCCTCTCACTTCCATATTTCTCTCTTTAAGATGTATCTGTAATCTGGCCATGTCTTTATACTTCCACTAGCCAACATCTTCTGTTGCTTCAGTTACTGTAATAACATTCTAACATGTCTCCTTGCTTTTACCCTTGCCTCCTTACAGTCCGTTAAGAACATAAGATTTGGAGTGATCTTTTTTAAAATCATAAGCCAGTTTGTCATTCCTCTCAAGAATCTCCAGAGGTTTCCCCATTTCACTCAGAGTAAAAAGTGAAAGCCCTTATCTTGGTGTATGAAGCTCTGCATGACTTCCCCTTATGTATCTTCGATTTCACCTTTCGTTTCTCCGTCTCTCTTCTTCCCTCATAATCCAGTGCTGTTCTTCATCTACTATGGATACACTTCTGCCTTTGGGTGTGCCCTCCGTGTGGGATGCTTCTCTCATCATCTTATCTGTTTAACTGACATTCTCCTCTCTCCTCAAGTCTCACCCTCCTGGTGAGGCCCATTCTTACGACCCTATTTAACACTGGAACCTCTCCCTTCATAGTTCTGTTCTTTTAAGCTACCATGTACTTATTTATTGTGTTTAACAGTTGTATGTTTTTCCCTGATAAAAGCTCTATAAGGACAAGGATCTTAGTCTCTCTTGCTCACTGATACATCTCAAACACTTATATAAGTGCCTGGCAGGGGCGCCTGGGTGGCTCAGTCGTTAAGCATCTGCCTTTACCTCGTGTCATGGTCCTAGGGTCCTGGGATCGAGCCCCGCATTGGGCTCCCTGCTCAGCGGGAAGCCTGCTTCTCCCTCTCCCACTCCCTCTGCTTGTGTTCCCTCTCTCGCTGTCTCTCTCTCTGTCAAATAAATAAATGGAATCTTAAAAAAAAAAAAAATAAGTGCCTGGCATATGGTAGATGTTCATTATTCATTTGTTGAGTAAGTAAATATGCCCTATATTTCCTTGAAAGGAGGATGTCCTTCTCAAACTGTTACCCACCCGTCTGTGGCATTAAGATGTTTTTTTCTGTGGCAGAGCGTGTGTTTTATCTTTAAACTCCATAGGACTACATTAGGGAAGTCCCTGGTTTCTGTTGGTTTTATTTTAGTTCTGGTCTATTTAGGCTGGAATTGCATCTACAAATCCATTCAAGATGGATGTTGACTCTGAAATTGGTTAAAGATAGGGTGGCCTATGAAGAAACTGAGTAGTAGTTAACCATTTATCATATATACAGGGAATTAATTTTTTATTTTCTTATTCTGCCAGTCAGATAATAAACGGTTTCTTTCTTCATTGAACTCTTTTTTTAATTCTTTTTTTTTTTTAAGATTTTATTTATTTATTTGACAGATAGCGAGAGAGGGAACACAAACAGGGGACTGGTAGAGGGAGAAGCAGGCTTCCTGCGGAGCAGGGAGCCCAATGTGGGGTTTGATCCAAGGACCTCGGGATCATGACCTGAGCCGAAGGCAGACGCTTAACGACTGAGCCACCCAGGCGCCCCTCTTTTATTGAATTTTCAGTGGCAGTTTGAGGAGAGAAGATAGTAGGTACAGGCATTAATTAACATGCATTTGAAAATTGCTTTAAAGAAAAGTGTATGTGCATATTATGTCTTCCCAATATTTCTGTAATTCTGTTTGAGCAAATTAAGAAAGTTGCAGGAGTCTAGAAGAGATTCTATCATGGTAGTTTATTGAGTCTCCCCAAGAAAGGCTACTCTGTTCTGCACAATGGGATCAGGTACAAGATGTGACATATACCAGTGGGGCTTCCAGTTGGAGAACATGTTAAAATCAAATAGTGTTTTTTTTATAAGATTTTTTATTTATTTGAGAGAGAGAAAGAGAGAGCAAGAGCAGGGGGAGGAGCAGAGGGAGAGGGAGGAGCAGACTCGCTGCTCAGCAGGGAACCCGACTCGGGGCTCAGTCCCAGGACCCCGAGATCATGACCTGAGCCGTAGGTAGTCACTTAACCGACTGAGCCACCCAGGTGCCCCAAGTCAAATAATGTTGTAAAGGATCACAAAGAAAACCATTTAGTGAGGTTTAAAAAAATTATTAGTTACTATTGAACATTTGTTATGTAAGTATTATTTTTCTCTGGATTGGATGTTAATGCATAAAAAACTTAAAAGGTGTTGTAAAATCTTTCTACAAAGTTTAATACATGTTCTCTAAAGGCGATAGAAAATTAAAAGGTTAAAATAAACCCAGGAAAGATCATTTTGGTGCACACCTTTTCAGGTGTGCATAGTGCCTAAGAAATGGAAATGGGATTATATTCTGTATTACTATATGTGACCGAGGGGCGCCTGGGTGGCTCAGTCGTTAAGCGTCTGCCTTCGACTCAGGTCATGATCCCAGGGTCCTGGGATTGAGCCCCACATCGGGCTCCCTGCTCAGTGGGAAGCCTGCTTCTCCTGCTTGTGTTCCCTCTCTCGCTGTGTCTCTCTCTACCAAATAAATAAAAAATCTTTAAGAAAAAATACATGAAAGATTTTAGAGGCTGTATAGTATTTTTTTTTTTTTTTTTAAGATTTTATTTATTTATTTGCCAGAGAGAGACACAGCGAGAGAGGGAACACAAGCAGGTGGAGAGGGAGAGGGAGAAGCAGGCTCCCCGCAGAGCAGGGAGCCCGATGTGTGGGGCTCGATCTCAGGACCCTGGGATCATGACCTGAGCAGAAGGCAGATGCTTAACGACTGAGCCACCCAGATGCCCTGAGGCCGTATAGTATTTTTTTTTTTAAAGATTTTATTTATTTATTTGCCAGAGAGAGACACAGCGAGAGGGGGAACACAAGCAGGGGGAGTGGGAGAGGGAGAAGCAGGCTTCCCGCGGAGCAGGGAGCCCGATGCGGGGCTCGATCCCAGGACCCTGGGATCATGACCTGAGCCGAAGGCAGACGCTTAATGACTGAGCCACCCAGGCGCCCCGAGGCCGTATAGTATTTAATTGTGAATATATAATTCAGTTTTCTGATGTGCATTTAGTTCTGTTTTTATTTTTTTTTTTTTGCTAGTTTAAAATATTGTAGTGGAAGTCTGTCTTTATGTGTTATTGAAGTGAAACCTTTTTTATGAACGTTTAATTAACCTAGGGGCGCTGGCTTGGCTCAGTCGGTGGAACGTATGACTCTTGATCTTGGAGTTGTGAGTTCGAGCCCCATGTTGGGTGTAGAGATTACTTAAAAATAAAATCTTTAAAAAAAAGTAATTAGCCTTAAATTTGTATTTCTTTTTCAGATTAGTTTAAAATTGTACATAAAATTAAAATTTTATGGTACCCTTATGAAAAGAGCATGGAGTTCTAAGAGTCATTTATTGACACTAGTTAAATAAAATTCTTGAGAAGTTTGATTTATCATTTGCAGTTACGGGTTTTTACTATGGTTTCTTTTTTGGTAAGTAAGCATTGGAATGAAGGTTGCTTTAGGTGAATAACTAACATGCCTTCAACCAACTGCAGGGAGTTTTTTTTTCTTTAAATACTCGAGACTGTGCTTGAATATCAACTTTTATTAAGAAGTGTAATGAAAGGGGGCACCTGTGTGCCTCAGTCGTTAAGCATCTGCCTTTGGCTGAGGTCATGATCCCAGGTCCTGGGATCGAGCCCCCATCGGACTCCCTGCTCAGCGGGAAGCCTGCTTCTCCCTCTCTCACTCCCCCTCCCCCTGCTTGTGTTCCCTTTCTCGCTGTCTCTCTGTCAAATAAATAAATAAAATCTTTAAAAAAAAAAAAAGTGTAATGAAAGAAGCTCCATCATAACTTCCCCCTAATGCATTGTTAATTTAGGCAAGAATTAGTACTGTGTGTCTTTGCCTCCTGTACATATATATTTAAAATTTTTGTGTAGTACTATAAGGAACTTATTATTTTTGTTTTAAAATAGTTTTAATAATATAGGAGCTTATTTTTTGAAAGAGGGTCAAATGCCTTTCATCCAGTTTCATTTGCATGTGTATTTTATACGTAGTTTATTTAAACACAATTAAGAAAAAAGTGATGTTTTCTGATTTTATAAAAAGTACTGTTTATTAAAATGATGCACATTTAAAAAATTAATTACAGAAAAGTATATTTAGAGATAGCAAGTACTAATATTTTTGTATGCCTCTTTCTACGTTTTTCTATATAGACTATAGCATACGTTAGAAAGAAGGGATTTTTGCATCCTGTTCTGTAATCTTTTATTATTCCATCTTATGTGATGGACATCTTTCCAGGTTAGTAAGTTGAAATCCATACAATTTTTATAGTTCCTACTACGCTTGCAACATTTTTGTTTCTTTTCTAATTTCCACTATCCTTTAAATTGATCCTCTGCTGATGTTAGTTTCTAATTAGGCATGTAAAGCATAGATTTCTCAGTACCTCCTTAACTAAACAAAACCAAGACTTGCATAGTTAGCTTTGTGCTTTAAAAATTCCCATCTGCCCCCCCCCTTTTAATTGGAAAAAGCTTATTAGGGAGTTTATTTGTAGTAAAAAATCCAGGAGATGAAGTCCTCTTGTTTTTTTTTTTTTTTTAATTTATTTAATTTATTTTTATTTTTTTATTTTTTTAAAGGTTTTATTTATTGATTTGAGAGAGAGAATGAGAGAGAGAGAGCATGAGAGCGGGGAGGGTCAGAGGGAGAAGCAGACTCCCCGCTGAGCAGGGAGCCCGATGCGGGACTCGATCCCGGGACTCCAGGATCATGACCTGAGCCGAAGGCAGTTGCTTAACCAGCTGAGCCACCCAGGCGCCCCAAAGTCCTCTTGTTTTATAAAAGTGTGTCCTGAAGTGAAAAATAAATTATTTTTGGCTGTGAATGATTTAAATATTTCTGTAATTTTAGCTATGATAGTCAATAATATATTTAATGCCTCCTGATTGCAGAGCATGTCTACTAGATCCCTTTTTCTTTTTTTTAAAGATTTTATTTATTAGAGAGAGAGACAGGGGGAGCACAGGCAGGGGAAATGGGCAAGGGAGAAGCAGGCTCCCCGTCCCCCCCGCCCCGGGGGCAGGGAGCCCCATGCAGGGCTCGATCCCAGGACCCTGGGACCATGACCCAAGCCGAAGGCAGATGCCCAACGACTGAGCCACCCAGGCGCCCCTACTAGATCCCCTTTTCAGTTTGTTTCCCTTAAAAGGTTAAATGTGTTTTAAAAATAAGGTTGTATATAAATTAAAAAAACATTTTTTTTGTTTTATTAATGTTAGTCACCATACAGTACATCATTAGTTTTTGATGTAGTGTTCCATGATTCATTGTTTTCGTGTAATACCCAGCTGTGTATACATTTTTTTTAAGATTTAATTTATTTTTGCTCATGCAAGAGAGAGCACACAAGCACGAGTGGGTGGAAGGGGCAGAGGGAGAAGCAGACTCCCTGCTGAGCAGGGAGCCCGATGAGGGACTCGATCTCAGGACCCTGGGATTATGACCTGAGCCAAAGGCAGATGCTTAACTGACTGAGACACTCATGTGCCCCCCCTCATACACGTCTTGATATTCCTACCCTCACTTGGTTAACCAGCTGAGCCACCTAGGCACCCAAGGTTGTGTGTGAGTTTTAAAACATTTAAGCTGTGAGTCGATAAATGTGTTTTCATGTTAAAATAGAGAGAAGCAGGTAGGTTTTTGGTCATGTAGTATAGGGTAACTTTTCTAAGTCATTCTGTATCTTGTCTCTGAATTCTTCCCTTTTGTATAGGGGAAACATACCTTTTTCCTTTTTAAGCATTTTATTAAGTCAGGAGACCATTTAAAGTGATGGGACAATTTTTCTTCATGCAGCAGTTATAGTTGGAAATACTGTAAATTGCAGTTTTTGGAATTTTCAGATTTGCATTTTAATTTTAATAATTCTGGCTGATTATAAATAAAATATATTTTTCTGTTTTTGAAATTTGACTTTAAGATTGTTTTGATGTGGTGTGCTTGGGTGGTTCAGTCATTTAAGTGTCTGCCTTCGGCTCAGGTCATGATCTCAAGGGGTCCTGGGATCAAGCACCGTGTTGGGCTCCTTGCTCAGCAGGGAGTCTGCTTCTCCCTGCTCGAGTGCACAGCTCTCTCTCTCTCTCTCTCTCTCAAATAAATCTTTTTTTTTGATATTTATTTACTTGACAGAGAGAGACACAGCGAGAGAGGGAACACAAGCAGGGGGAGGGGGAGTAGGGTCTGTGAAGGCTTGCTTAAGGGGTATATGAGCACAGTTTTAAAAATCTTTCATTATGAAATTTCAAACAAAAAACTAGAATACTGTAGTGAGTTCTCCTGAAACTATCTTTCAGGTTTCAGAAATTACTAAGTCATGGCCAGTCTTATTTTTTATCAGATTTCCCATACTATCTTGAAGCAAGTCCCAGATAACTATTCTATCTATAAGTGTGTTAGTAAGATTGTTTGTGTATTTATTTATTCACTTATTTTAGAGAGAGTGGCATGCGTGGGGGGTGGGGCAGAGGGAGAGGAAGAGAGAGAATCTCAAGCAGACTCGCTGTTGAGCACAGAGCCTCGTGCAGGGCTCCATCTCAAGACCCTGAGATCATGACCTGTGCTGAAACCACGAGTTGGCTCAACTGACTGAGCCACCCAGGCGCCCCTAGTATTTTCAAACTACACTGTTTAGGGCACCTGGGTGGCTCAGTCGTTAAGCATCTGCCTTCGGCTGAGGTCATGATCCCAGGTCCTGGGATTGAGCCCCACATCGGGCTCCCTGCTCGGCGGGGAGACTGCCTCTCCCTCTCCCACTCCCTCTGCTTGTGTTCCTTCTCTCGCTGTCTCTCTGTCAAATAAATAAATAAAATCTTAAAAAAAAAAACAACTACACTGTTCAAATCAAAACAAAACTCACATTATCTCACCTTAAATTCCTTGATGTTATATCCAGGCATATTTGAATTTTCAATTCCTTGAAACTGTTTTATAGTTTGAGATTTTATTTGTTTATTTATTTATTTGAGAGAGAGAATGAGATAGAGAGCGCATGAGAGGGGGGAGGGTCAGAGGGAGAAGCAGACTCTCTGTCGAGCAGGGAGCCCGATGCGGGACTCGATCCCGGGACTCCAGGATCACAACCTGAGCCAAAGGCAGTCGCCCAACCAACTAAGCCACCCAGGTGCCCCTAGTTTGTTTGAGTCAGATGTACATACTGCAGTTTGCTGTTACATCTTTTCTGTTTCTTAAGTTCTTACTGCTTTTCTTTTTTTACCTTGTGGTTTATTTGTTGGAAAAAATGGTTTTGTGTTCTGCAAAATTTTCTGTAGTCTGGATTTTGCACCCAAGTAGTGTCATTTAGCATATTCTTCTGTCCTCTGTATTTTCTATAAATTGGCAGTTGGATTTGGAGGCTTTGACACAAATCACGTAAAGAGAATTATTTTCTGGATTTGTAAACTTTTGTTCTTTTATTTAAAAAAATTTTTTGGGCACCTGGGTGGCTCAGTCGTTGAGCGTCTGCCTTAGGCTCAGGTCATGGTCCCTGGGTCCTGGGATCGAGCCCCGCATCGGGCTCCCTGCTCAGCGGGAGGCCTGCTTCTCCCTCTCCCACTCCCCCTGCTTGTGTTCCCTCTCTTGCTGTCTGTCTCTCTGTTGAAAAATAAATAAAATCTTAAAAAAAAAATTTTATTTTTAACTGTCTTTTTTTGTTTGCTTGTTAAGATTTTATTTTTAAATAATCTCTGTGCCCAACCTGGGGCTCGAATTTACCCCAAGATCAAGAGTTGCATGCTCCACCGACTGAGCCAGCCAGGCACCCCAACTTTTGTTCTCTTAAACTCTTAAGTTGGCCTGGCTGAGAAAGCTTTGCAGAGTATCCTTTCACAGTTGCTCTTTTAACTGCCAAAAGAAAGGAATAATTCTTACTGTGTTGCCTTGATACTGGGTGTTTAAAAAAAATTGGCATTTGAAACAACACATGGACAATTACAAATGTGTGTCAGGTTTTAAAAAGTGAATGACTCCGTAACAAATGATCTGTTGGTCAGGTGCTTCTGAGTGTGTTTTCATCAAAATTGAAGGGAGAGTTAATCAAATTGCTCTCTGAGAGATAATGAAAAAATGATTTTTGATGATAGTTCACTGAGATTTTTGTCATGAAACTAAGAGTGCATTGAAAGAATTGAGTGTCGTTGCTTTCACATAACTCCTTCCACTTAATTATCTACTTACGTCAGCAAAGTCTTATTTATAACTTACAAATAAAAGTGTATAAATTAATGAACACTGTGGCATTTTAGCATTATTACTTAGATACCTGTAGGCATGGGGCTTGGGGTCCGGGAGAGGAAGCCCTGCCCATGTATCTTAACAGGTTCACTTATAATGAAAAATGTACTTTTAACGTGTATTTTACCAAAACTTGTAATACACTTATATTTTGAACAGTTTCATCCTAATAACGATTGTAGTAATAATGCAGAATAAAATGTGTTTTCAACACTTAGAAACTGTGATTAGATGGACTTTCATTATTATTTCAGCTTACATACCCTTTTGTTGTAGAGATTGGATGATCAATAAAATACTTTCAGGCATAAAATAATATTCCATTATTATCAAGTACTGTGAATGAAGAGTAATGGAAATTCGTATTCCAGGAGAAAGGAACAGTTATAAAATTTCTGGCTGTTAGTGAGGAATGATCATAATCCAGTTTCCTTTGAATACTTGAGTGATGTAACAGTTTATTAAAAATATTAATAACAACATCTTGCAAAGAATTGCTTTGTAACTAGTTAAGTTGATGAAAACTTAAATGTCAATGTACAAATGTTCTGGGGTATGTAGTTTTTCAAGATTCTTTTGGTAGATGAGCAAAACATCTGAAGTCCCTTGGCGCTCACTTGATGTCAGGCGCTGTGTTGACTATATTGGTGATAAAATGACTAAAGAGTTACATTCCTGGCTTTCACAGGGTAGATTCCCTAGGCAAAAATACTACATCTATGTCTGAAGCAAAAGACGCATAACTTTATAAAAACATCAAATGTAAAGACGCTGTGTACTAACTACTTCTCTTCTCCCACCCCCTTCTTGGCAAACAAGCAGCTGGCTCTTTAGGGTGTATAAGCAGCGTTACAAATCCATATTTTATTTTATTTTTTGGTTTTACAAATCCATATTTTATATTTGCAATTATAAGTCAGCCCTTTTCTCCGTTGTGTGTTCTTTATCAAAGCACAGGCTGGAAAATAAATATTCTTTTTTTTTTTAAAAGATTTTATTTATTTATTTGAGAGAGAGAATGAGATAGAGCGAGCATGAGAGGGGGGAGGGTCAGAGGGAGAAGCAGACTCCCTGCTGAGCAGGGAGCCCGATGCGGGACTCGATCCCAGGACTCCAGGATCATGACCTGAGCCGAAGGCAGTCGGCCAACCAACTGAGCCACCCAGGCGCCCTGGAAAATAAATATTCTTACTAAAATGAATTTTTTGGACAGTGATTAAAGAAGATTAGAATAGTGGTGATTGTGTTAAAAATTTTAAACGTTCATTTTTAAAAATTAAGAATTATTCATATCTTAGTAATTGATTTTGCCCACATAGGAAACAAATAAAGGAAAAAACAAAAGAATAATTTTTGCATGGCTTAATACTTCACCATTAAGATAACATAAGTGCCCCCTCCTTCACAAAGAATAAATAGGAAGGCTAAAATAAGGTTAATATAAACATTTTTTTAAACTAATTTTTTTGGCTTGAAGGAAGCTCTGTCTCCCTAGGTTTTTAAATCCGCATGCACCAGGTTGGTCCTTTTGCTGAGGATGAGGCACTTTTGTGGTAGTGTTGCCATGGTGACTGCCTTCCAAGTGCTGCCTCAAGGTCACTCATCACTCATAGCCGGGAATACTTGGATTTTGTTAAAGAAGAATATCCACATTCAGTGGACAAAATGAAGTTAATTTCCACATTGCACTGTTCAGTCAAATCTAGCAAAATTTTATTTGTAAATAGTATTTTGTGTTGACAGTATTGGTAAACTATATTTTCTTTGACTGTTGAATTTTAACCTTCCCGATAAGGCTAATGATGTATCTAGAAATTATCCATAGCCATATATTGTAATAACTTGATTTTATCCCATTTGTGATTTTGTTTTAGCACAACTTTGTTTTATTGCATTTATGTTTGAGTATGTCTGAACATACCTGCCTTAATATTTGTTTTGTGTTTTTGATATGAGACAAGGGCAGAGATTCCTTTAACATTCCTTTTTTTTTTTGGTAAGCTTAGCTTGGTGTATTTAGTTGCCAGTTGCATCAGCTTTTGTTCATTTTAGATGATCATTTTATTTTCCCCAAACTAGATTTCAGAGCTCTATTGTCTACCTGGCTTCTATTTCATGTACTCTTTGTCTCATACAGCTGTTAGTTTTCCTTGTCCTTACTTTCTGGATTTTTATCTTTTGGTTTAATAGAGATGTTCTACCATCAAAGATTTTCTTATATTGTTATCAAACTGGGTTTCAGTGAAGGAAAATAGTAAAAGAAATGCCTCCATGCATTATTTATTTTCTTATGAATCTTGTTCTGAGGAGAGAAGAATCAGAGCTATGTGCCTCGATTAGGCTGGAAGGTGACTTTGAAATCAGAGATGAGAAACATTACTCTGAAGAGGAAAGTGCCATTGAAACAAACAGAAATTACTATTCGAACGTATATGGCTAGAAAATTTGGTCTTTCAGCTAATTAGTATCTAACTAGTTGCCCTACCTCCAGGGGAATTAGATGAATTGGTTCTCATAAAGCATTTCATCTCTGCTTCTGCAGAGCAGACACCTTTGTGATGTCTGATCAAGATACTTTACATGCTTGAAATTTCAATGAATGCAGAGCTCTATAGATAGTATTGCAAATATGCGAGGTAGTATATGCCAGCAAACGTTTGTTTCATTTATGCATATTTATGAAACCAAGTATGTTATCTGATGCTATTTTTGCTAATTTATTTGGAAAAAGGAATTTATTTAAAACTGTAAGCTAAGATGTGAGGCAGTGTGATCTAGAAAAAAGAAAGACTGGGAAGTCAGGGCCCTGCATTGATCTTCTTTCTTACTGTGTGAACTTGGTCAAGTCACTTTTTGTACTTCATTTTCTTCATCTGTATAAAACAAGGTGGTTCCATTTTCATTGTGACTTTCCATGATTCCAGTTTCAGTATTGTTCTGTGTGTTAACATTGGATTATTGTCTGAAACAGGGGAGTATTGCAGTTCATACTATTCTAAAATGCTGAATCTTCACAACTAATTTGTCTATTTTGTTTTTCCTTAAGTACCATTAAAGTGATTCTGTGTTCTAGGTGCGTATTTAACTAGATTATTTTGAAAGGAGGGGAGGAAGAGTTTGAGAGTGTGACTTGGTTATGTGGCAAGTAATTAGCAGTTTTTAAAATGTTTTGTGACCAACTCCACAAAGTTAGAATTGACTGTAGAAACAGAAACTAAAAAATACAAATAGAAGTTGATATTGACTATCTTGAACATGGGATTAATATAGATTCTAGACTTTTTCAATAAGGAGGGAGGGTTAATGTGTAATATATTTTTCTTTGAAGTTTTCCTTAACACATCCCATTCCATAGTACAGGAAAGCATTAGTCTGAAACAGTGGCACACATCCCTGTTTCTTTTTTTAGTAGGAAAAAATTAATATTTTGAGTTTTAAAGAAGTTTGTTTAGAAGAAGAAGTTAAAGAAGTTTAGAGGATGTGTGAGCAAAAAGTGAAAGCTATTTGTGATTTGGTATTAGATCTTTTCATACTCTCTTCCATGCATATATAAACACATAGGTTTTACTTTGTTGGGTCATATTGTGCTTATTCTCCCATATTTTAGTCAGTATGTAGAGATCTACTTCATTTAAAAAATGACAAATATGGTTCTAGTATAGTCTAACGTTAAACCAGACCTCTGTTGATTGCCTGGTAAAACAGTGTCACAAAAAAAATATCCTTTTTCTTCCACTTTTACCCACTTGTGCAAGTATTTCCAAAGAATAGATTTCTCTAACTTAAATTTCTGGGTCAGAAATGTTTGGATAGGTATTTCAAAATTGCCTTCCAGAAAGGTGTAAAAGTTGATAGTCCTGGGGTGCTTGGGTGGCTCAGTTGTTGAGCGTCTGCCTTCAGCTCAGGTCATGATCCCAGGGTCCTGGGATCGAGCCCTGCATCGGCTCCCTGCTGTGCGGGAAGCCTGCTTCTCCCTCTCCAACTCCCCCTGCTTGTGTTCCTTCTCTTCGCTGTCTCTCTTTCTGTCAAATAAATAAATAAATAAATAAATAAATCTAAAAAAAAAAAGTTGATAGTCCCTTTAACAGTGATACCTACTTTTCATGCATATTTTCTTTGGGTGATGATTTTATCATAGCTTCTATTTATTTATTTATTAATATTTTATTTATTTGAGAGAGAGAGAATGAGAGAGAGCATGAGAGGGGGAGGGTCAGAGGGAGAAGCAGACTCCCCGCCGAGCAGGGATCCTGATGCGGGGCTCGATCCCAGGACTCCAGGATCATGACCTGAGCCTAAGGCAGTCGCTTAACCAACTGAGCCACCCAGGCGCCCCTCATAGCTCCTATTTATTGAGTACCCTTTTTGTGTTAGGGATTGTGCCAGGTGCTTAATATAGGTCTCTCTAATCCTAATAATCTGGTAAAATATTATTTCATCCTCATTTACAGTTGAGGAATTTGAGCATCAGAGAAGTGGATAACTTCCTTAAGGCCACATAACTGGCAAATGGCACCAGTGGGGTTTAAATTGCCATTTCTTTGGACCCAAATTTTGTTTGTTCTGCCCGAAAACAGTGTCTCTAATATTGCTCATGTTGAGAGGACTGTCTTTAATAGGTACACATAAAAATTCAGAATATGCATATTTTCCTTCAAAAAAGTGATTAATATAATACATGTTAATAATGCTTTAGATCAGCCATAGCCCAAATAGTGTAAATAATGTACTTTATTAAAAAAAAGTGTGCATGATACGTAATTCCTGATTCTGGCTTTAGGTATTTGATTTTTTGACTTTGGAAGTGTGCCTGTTTCTTTTTTAAAAGGTTTTTTATTTTTATTTTTATTTATTTATTTAAAGATTTTATTTATTTATTTGACAGAGAGAGACACAGTGAGAGAGGGACACAAGCAGAGGGAGTGGGAGAGGGAGAAGCAGGCTTCCCGCTGAGCAGGGAGCCCGACGCGGGGCTCGATCCCAGAACCCTGGGATCATGACCTGAGCTGAAGGCAGATGCTTAATGACTGAGCCACCCAGGCGCCCCAGGTTTTTTATTTTTTAAGTAATTTCTACACCCAGTGTGGGGCTCAAACCCACAACTCTGAGCTCAAGAGTCGCATGCTCTACCAACTGACCCAGTCAGGTGCCCTGGAAATGTGTCTAATTCTAAGTGGTGTTGAGATTAGCTTGAGGAACCAGTGACTGCAAGTAGAAATATACTGCCAATCTATAAACTAAGTCTAGTTTTAGGAAGAGTAGGCTGTATTAGTTTGCTAGGGCTATCCTAACAAGGTACCACAGGTCAGGTGCTAGAAAGGAGAAATTATTTTCTTACAGTTCTGGAGGCTAGAAGTCCAGGATCAAGATATCTGCAGGATTGATTTCTTCTTCTCCTCCTCCTTCTTCATTTTATTTATTTGAGAGAGGAGGAGAGCACGCAGGGGGGTGGGGGGGGCGGGCAGAGGGAGAGGGAGAAGCAGACTCCCCACTGAGCAGGGAGCCTGACCCGGTGCTTGATTCCAGGACCCTGAGATCATGAAATGAGCTGAAGGCAGATACTTAACTGACTGAGCCACCCAGGGGCCCAGGATTGTTTTTTTTTTTTTTCTGAGGCCTCTCTCCTTGGCTTGTAGATGGCTGCCGACTTCTGTGTATATGTTCATGTCTGTGTCCAAATTCCCTCCTCTTGTAAGGACATCAGTCATGTAAGACACAAATGATCTCTCTTTATCTTAATTGCCTCTTTAAAGACCCCATTTCCAGAGGTGCCTGTTTGGCTCAGTTAGTAGAGCATACGACTCTTGATCCTTGGGGTTATAAGTTCAAGCCCCATGATGGGCTCCATGCTAGGCATGTATACTACTTAAAAAGCAAACAATAAAAGTGTCTATTGCCAGATACAGTCACATTCTGAGATACTGAGGGTTAGGGCTTCAACATACGAATTTTGGAGGTTGCAGTTGAATCCATGACATAGGGCATATTTTGTCTTACATATTTTAAGGATTTTAGAATTTTTTTTTTTAAGGTTTTATTTATTTATTTGACAGAGAGAGACACACAGCGAGAGAGGGAACACAAGCAGGGGGAGTGGGAGAGGGAGAAGCAGGCTTCCCGTTGAGCAGGGAGCCCAATGCGGGGCTCGATCCCAGGACCCTGGGATCATGACCTGAGCCGAAGGCAGCCGCTTAACGACTGAGCCACCCAGGCACCCCAGGATTTTAGAATTTTTTAAAAAAGATTTTATTTACTTATTTGACAGAGAGAGCGAGAGAGCACAAGCAGGGGGAGCAGGAGAAGAGGGAGAAGCAGGCTCCCCTCTGAGCAGGGAGCCCAATGCGGAGCTCCATCCCAGGACCCTAGGATCATGACCTGAGCCGAAGACAGACGCTTAACCATCTGAGCCACCCAGGCACCCAGATTTTAGAATTTTTATGTGTGTAATGTTTAAACATGTGATTTTTAGGTGTCCTTTAAACCTTTGAAATGACTTGGATAGAGCATTATGAAAATACTAAATACTTTTTTTAAATGGTTTTTTTTTTTAAGATTTTATTTTATTTACTTGACAGAGAGAAAGACAGCGAGAGAGGGAACACAAGCAGGGGGAGTGGGAGAGGGAGAACCAGGCTTCCCGCCGAGCAGGGAGCCCGATGTGGGGCTCGATCCCAGGACCCTGGGATCATGACCTGAGCCGAAGGCAGATGCTTAACGACTGAGCCACCAGGTGCCCCTAAATACTTGTTTTGTTAGCAGATTTTTTGCTCTACTAAACGTAAACTTGGTTGATTTAGCTAGTAATTATAATAACTCATTTTTATAAAAAATTTTTTTGGGGCAGAGTTTAGAAGAAGTAAATATTCATTAGAAAAGAAGCTAAGGAAGTGAGGAACAGTAAGAGGAATGTAACTTTTACTACCTGGCTCTTGCTTTCTAAGATTTCTTCTATTATAAAGCAGTAGTATGAATAGTTACTGTTTAAATCACTTGATACATGTAAGGATCCTAATAAGGATCTGAGTATTTTAAACATTTTTTTTTTTTTTTATTTATTTATTTTTTTAAAGATTTTATTTATTTATTTGACACACAGAGAGAAAGCACAAGTAGGCAGAGAGGCAGGCAGAGAGAGAGGCAGAAGCAGGCTCTCCACTGAGCAGGGAGCCCGATGCGGGACTCGATCCCGGGACTCGAGGATCATGTCCTGAGCCGAAGGCAGTCGCTCAACCAACTGAGCCACCCAGGCGCCCAGGATCTGAGTATTTTAAGTGCTTTATGTAATTCTCTGCTAATTCTCACAACAACCCCATAAAGTATTTTTTTTAAAAATAATTTTATTTACTTATTTGACACAGAGAATGGGAGAGAGAGTGTAAGCAGGAGGAGTGGCAGAAGCGGGCTCCCTGCAGGGAGCCTGACATGGGGCTGGATCCCAGGACCCTGGGATCATGACCTGAGCCTAAGGCAGATGCTTAACCAACTGAGCCATCCAGTCCCCCCCCCGCCCCGCCAAAGTATTTTTTATGTCTGTTTTAGGATGAGGCTCTCAGCTGGATAGACAGTCTTTCTGTATCCAAAGTTTGTAATCTTTACTGTCTTCTCATTTTCTACGTATTTGAAATGTGTCTTTTATGACTGGTTTCTCTACCATATTGTACATGATTTCACCTTTTCTGGCAGCCTGGTTTCCTCACATATTGCAAAGCATGGAGGAGCCTTAGGTTTTCTTTTTTGTGTTTGGCAGAATTCCAAACATCATTCCTGGAACAGAAAACCAAAGGCATTTGGTGTTTTATAGCATGACATTAAGTCATAAGTGTGTGTGTATGTTTTAAAATTCCAGAAAACTGTAGTAGCTGTGTTGGCATCTTTAATTATATTTTCACCTTTTTTTTTTTTTTTTCTTTTTAAGAGGGAGTGAGAGAGAGTGCGAGCAGGGGGAGGGGCAAAGGGAGAGGGAGAAACAGAGAATCTTTTTTTTTTTTTTAAAAGATTTTATTTACTTTTTAGAGAGCGAGAGAGAAACAGCATGAGAGGGGCAAGGGTCAGAGGGAGAAGCAGGCTCCCTGCTGAGCCGGGAGCCCGATTTGGGACTTGATCCCAGGACCCTGGGATCATGACCTGAGCCGAAGGCAGACGCTTAACCATCTGAGCCACCCAGGCGCCCGAGAAACAGAGAATCTTAAGCAGGATCCACTCCTAGCGTGGAGCCTAACTCGGGGCTCCATCTCATGACCACCTGCAGATCATGATCTGAGCTGATATCAAGAGTCGGATGCTTAACTGACGAAGCCCCTAATTATATTTTAACTTACTGAGTCCAAGAGATTTATATCCATACCACAAATTATTTGATGGCAGGCTTATTCTTTTTTTTTTTTTTTTAAGATTTTATTTATTTGACAGAGGCACAGTGAGAGAGGGAACATAAGCAGGGGGAGTGTGAGAGGGAGAAGCAGGCTTCCCGCTGAGCAGGGAGCCCGATGCGGGGCTCGATCCCAGGACCCTGGGATCATGACCTGAGCCGAAGGCAGACGCCCAACGACTGAGCTATCCAGGCACCCCGATGGCAGGGTTATTCTTGTTTTTCAGTACTGTTTCACTTTATTTTCATTTGTGCTTGTAACCAAAAAGATAGTCTTATGTATAGTAGAATATCTTCTTCAGAGAATTTCTCAAATGTTACGAGGTTTTATGTAAAACCTTCTTATATATTAGTAAGTAACTTTCAGATGTTTCGATTTCTTTATGGGGAATGATTCTGCCAAGGTCTCTGAGCATCCTGCATATTCACCTGTATCTTTACTCTCCTCATTTATTTAATCAAAATTTTGTGTGCCTGCTATCTATTAGGTACTGTGGCTAAAACAATGCAGAGACTCGGGCTCTGTCTTCAAGAGGGGGAAGAGCAAGAAGAGAGGCATTTGCCAGGTGGTAAGCGCAGTAGGGATGTTCAAAGGTGTTATTGGGCTCATTGGAGGAGTGTATAACCTAATTTGGGATTGGGAGAGTGGGCTGGAAGAGACAAAGTGGAAGCATCTGGTAAGCTTTCAAGAGGAAGAGTGTTATTATAAGGTATAAATTGGAGGAGGGTACGTCAGTAGAATAGCATTCTGACCAAGAGTGGCTTCTGCAACAGGACTTGGTGCAGTTGGGTGTTCTCTGGGGAACCTTAAATTCATTAGTGTGGGTGGACCATTAGGTACAAGGAGAGGTCTTTAGAAATGAGCTGAGAAAGGAATTTGAATTTTATAGCCATGGAAAGATTGCCCTGATTCAGCTGAGGATTAAGTGAAGAATAAAGGTAGGCTTTTGGAGTAATCCAGGGAAAATGTACTGCCTAAACCATTAAAGGGCAGTAGTAATAATGGGGTTAGGATGAAGTGGACAAATTCGGGAAATATTAAAAACTAATGATACTGGGGGATGCTGGTAGGGCAGGACATGGACTAATAAGAGCATCTTGTGTCTCTGAGGTCCTGATTTGCTTACAGTAGGTATTTAGTAAAAGTTTGTTGAATGAATAAATGAAATTATAAGCATACTTCTTTTTGCACTTATGCATGTTTTTAGATATCTGGGTATTGCTGTTATGGGAACGTAGTGGTGGAATTTTCAGAGAAGTCTATATAAAAAGTGGCTAAAAGACAAATTGTCAAACTGTTTCCTCAAATTTCTCCTAAGTTCACATTATGTGCAGACCTTCTGATAGAATTTAGGCCTTCTCAATTCAGGTGTTCTTCGTGGTATCTCATAGGATACTTTTTTCTTGTGGTCACACAACATATTTACTTGAACCGTACTAAAATTTCATATACACCCTTTTGAAGGCTTTATTTGGTATTTTGTTCTGAAGATAATAAATTACATCTCAACTCTAACTTAACCTGATTGGTATATTTTGAGAAATGGGAATTGTTGGGGAGGAAAATTTACCTCTCTTCTTCAAGGGTCTTTTAGATTGGTCCAAGAATTAAATTGATATGAGACAGATTAACAGGAGAAAATCAATTTAATTATGTGTATAAGGGGTCTCCATAAGAATATGAGGCCCACAGGTAGTCAGGCAGTTGAGGCTTATATGCCATTCAGAGCTAGGGAGAAGGGGCTGGGGTCAAGGACTTCAAAGGGAAGGAAGACAATTCACAGGAAGATGAGATGGAGTAGATGTTTGCTGGGCCATACAGAAACAATGGGACATAGAGCAGCTGAATTTTAACATATAATTGTTGCTAAATTCGTCCTTGTCTACCACATCTACTTCTTATACTGTAGTTATCTCTGGTGATAGCTCCCTTCCTGGAATAGGTCTTCTGTCTAAATTCTAGGCAGTTAGGGGGAAGGTCAGAGGTTCTTCTTGAGCCTTCTCTTTCTTGGAAATAGCCTAAAATAATCCACATGCCAAAAAGACACATTTTGGAATGGCAAATTTTGCTCCTCTACAAATTGAATTGACAAAATTGGTTTTGACTTTCAAAAATAGTCACGGGAAAGATGAGAATCTCAGTGGGCAAGGAGGAAGGATGAGAAAGGAAGGATGGAAGTGTTCTTCACACTAGGATCTGTGAGATCTGTTTGAGAGTTTACCTTTAGTCCACTGCTACTCAAAAGTGCAGTCTGCTTTCCTGCAGTATTTGTATCATCTGGATAATATTAGAAGTGCAAATTCAAGGCCTCTACCCAGGCCTGTAGAATTGTAATCTCTGGGGGTAGGGCCCAGGAATTTAGCCCCTCCCACCCAGGTGATTCTGCTCCCTAACATTTGAGAAGAACTGCTAGACTAGACAATAAAAAAGGAGGAGTCAGTCAGTTTTCTCTTTTTAGGAGTATGATTAACTCCTTTTTTAAGGAGCATTTGTCCTACGGCAATCCTAAAAAGTCAGGGTTTCTTGAAAGCAGTGGTTTTCAAACTTTAGAGCACACCAGAATCACCTGAAAGCTTAAATCATGGATTGCTTGGACCCCATCTTCAGAGTTTACTGTATAGCATAGGGTTCAATAATTTGCATATCTGAGTTCTCTGCTGCTCTGGGAACCACAGTTGGATAGCTACTGCTCTTTGACAAGTGGAGTGATAAGGAAGGTACATTGAGCATGGAGTAGGAAGATGGGGGTTCTGATTCTGGCAGGATCTTGTCACCACTAATGGTTTTCTAGAACCAAGATTCCGAATTATGAAGAATAGGAAACGAGACCATATGCCTAATATCCCTTGGTTATGTATTGGAAAAACGTAGTTTTAGGTAGTTGTTGGGTACCTGTTTTCTACCTGTGTGCTCCTCCTCCCCCCAAAATTGCAAATTTGTTGCTATTGGGTAATTTTAGAATCAAAATTTATACAATCACAGTGATTAATACAGTTTAAATTTGGGGAGAAGGATAGTACAAGATGCATGAGCTTGGAATTCATGCTATTCTGAGTTCTAATTAATCTCTGTTCCTTCAGTTGTGAGACATTGAGCATGTTATTCTAACCTGTCTAAACTTTAGATGTCTTATACATGGATAATTAAATGCTGTGCAGCCTAGGATTCTAGTAAATGTTTGTTCCTTTCCTTCTGTTAATGGTAGGATCTAGTTTAAAATAATTTAAGCAGTTTGTTTCCCTAGGTTCAAAATGGTGAATGAAAATAATTGGGTGACAAAAGGGGTAAAAGTTATTTGGGATTAATTGTATGTAAGACACATCATATATAGTATAATTTGATCAGTTAATGGGTGGTGCTAACCTATTATTTACTTATTTGAGAGAGAGGGAGAGGAAGAGGAGAGAGCATGCGTGCACACATGTACGCACACAGGTGCACGTGAGCAGGGGGAGAGGCAGAGGGAGAGGGAAAGAATCTCAAGCTGACTCCCCCAAAGAGTGCAGAGCCTGATGCAGGGCTGGATCTCATGACCCTGAGCCCATGACCTGAGCTGAAATCAAGAGTCAGATGCTCAACCTACTGAGCCACCCAGGCATCCCAAACCAGATTTTCTTTTCTTTCTTTTTTTTTTTTTAAAGATTTTATTTATTTATTTGACACAGAGAGATAGAGAACACTAGCAGGGGGAGCGGCAGGCAGAGGGAGAGGGAGAAGTAGGCTCCCTGCCGAGCAGGGAGCCCGATGTGGGACTTGATCCCAGGACCCTGGAATCATGACCTGAGCCGAAGGCAGACGCTTAACCGACTGAGCCACCCAGGTGTCCTGCAAACCAGATTTTCTTAATCTAGATTCCAATTCAAGGCATTTAGGGAAACACTGAATAAATCCTTTTTGGGCAATTGATATGCCTCATTCTTTTTTAATGAATATGAACTGTAAGATGAAATCCAGTAAAATATTCTGGTTAAAAAAATGGTTTAAGATTTTTGGTAAATGGTGTGGTTGCTGAAAAGAGTTTAGGCAGATTATAAGTATCAAAACCTAAATATAGGGAAAAACAAATATTAGATGATTTGGAAGGATGCAAGTTTATTTTGGGCTATGCTGGGTTAGGGAATGTGTGCTAGATGCCAAGTCATTGCACCTATTCAGTGTCCTTGAACTTGAGATTACCTTATTTTTGAATATTATGTTGCTGTTGCTTTTCATTGATTGGTTATATTTTATAAGAATGTTGTGATTAGAAAGTTCTTTATAAAATTTTTTTTTTCCTATTTAAAATGTTAGGGACGTCTGGGTGGCTCAGTCGGTTAGGCGTCTGCCTTTGGCTCAGGTCATCATTGCAGGGTCCTGGGATCAAGTCCCACATCGGGCTCCTGGCTCAGCAGGGAGCCTGCTCCTCTCTCTGCATGCCACTCCCCCTGCTTGTGCTCTCTCTCTCTCTGGCATATAAGTGAATAAAATCTTTAAAAAAAAAAAAAAAAATGTAGGGGCTGTGTCTCTCTCTGTCAAATAAGTAAATAAATAAATCTAAAAAAAAAAAATAAAATGTAGTATAAGACTTAAAAGAATTTTTTGCTTGGGGGTGCCTGGGTGGCTCAGTCAGTTAAGCGTTTGCCTTTGACTGAGGTCCTGATCCCAGGGTCCTAGGATCGAGCCCTGTGTCAGGTTCCCTGCTCAGCGGGGAGCCTGCTTCTCCCTCTCCTCCCTGCTCGTGCTCTCTGTTGTTATCTCTCTCTCTCTCAAATGAATAAATAGAACCTTTTTTTTTTTTTTAAGATTTTATTTATTTGATAGAGACAGCAAGAGAGGAAACACAAGCAGGGGGAGTGTGAGAGGGAGAAGCGGGCTTCCCACTGAGCAGGGAGCCTGATGCAGGACTTTATCCCAGGACCCTGGGATCATGACCTGAGCCAAAGGCAGATGCGTAACGACTGAGCCACCCAGGCGTCCCTGAATAAAAAAAATCTTAAAAATAAAAGAAAAGAATTTTTTGCTGGGCTTTTACCTGAATAAATCTAATTAATGGCTCTAATGTAGTTAAATGTAAGCAGGTTGGTTTAAGCAGAGTGGCTTAAATCTGCTTAGAATATTTTTATTATGTTAGGATTTCCAATTTATCACAAATGGAATCTTAGCATACTTAAGGGTATGCTTCATCAGAGTGGACAAATCACAGCTTCTGGAGTCCTTCCTTGTCTGTGAAATGAGATACTTTCCTGATAAGTTAGTGTATATATTACTGTAATTAACACTTTTATAGTACTGTAATAATACGGTTATTGCTTTACTTTCTACTTGTACCCTACAAGTCTCTTGGTGATGGAAATTTTAAGTTCTAATAGGAGATTTATTAGTGTCTTTCTTTTGAAAGCCTGAATGTACTTCCCCCTGTAGTGCTTGAAAGAACTGCCTATGTGCAAACTTTTTTTTTTTTTAAAGATTTTATTTATTTATTTGAGAGAGAGAATGCGAGAGAGAGCACATGAGAGGGTGGAGCGTCAGAGGGAGAAGCAGACCCCCCGCTGAGCAAGGAGCCCGATATGGGACTCGATCCCGGGACTCCAGGATCATGACCTGAGCCGAAGGCAGTCGCTTAACCAACTGAGCCACCCAGGAGCCCTATGTGCAAACTTTTATATTCTTCAAGACTTGTGCCAAAAGTAGTGTTTCGTGTTTATGCATGTGTCTGAAAAGATATCCATGTAATAAACAGAAGTACCTTAAGTGCTCACTTGGTACTTACAGGCTTTGTCATTATTAGGAATTGTTAAGGTCATATTGCTTTTCTTTCTTTTTTTTTTTTTAATATTTTTAATTTATTTGACAGAGAGAGAGATAGCGAGAGCAGGAACACAAGCAGGGGGAGTGGGAGAGGGAGAAGCAGACTTCCCGCCGAGCAGGGAGCCCGATGTGGGACTCGATCCCGGGACTCCGGGATCATGACCTGAGCCGAAGGCAGACGCTTAACGGCTTAGCCACCCAGGTGCCCCGCCCCGGTCGTATTGCTTTTCTTCTGTGTGAATCTACCCAGCTACTTTGGGTTATTGATGGGAGTAAGGAGCTGCCTGTGAAACTGGTTTAAGATATTTTCTTTCCCTGATTTATTTAGCCACATGTTTGTGCCTTTTGTATTTAATCCAAAAGTATCAAAATACTTTGTAATTTTATAAGTTAAATTTGTTCTTGGTAAGATAGCTCTGGGGTTTTTGTGTGAATCACTAACAATCTGTACTTCTGTTTCGGTAACATCTGAAGTTTGTATTTTCCCACTAACATTAACAGTCCTCAGAACATTAACAGTCCTCAGAACAAGTTTATTGGAAGAGATTTTCATTGGAAAATCAGATTAATTTTCTTGACAAGGTAGAAACTGTTATTACAGTATATTTAGCTTGGTACACTTGATAAATGTTTCTGAATTGGTAGGAAAAAATCTTAAAATTTTTACCTTTTTTATGCAGATGATATTGCAAAGATTTAACAGTTGTGTGAGAATTTTAAAGAAGAAAACTTCCATATGGAGTTAATAAGTTTAAATGTATCATTGAAGCAAGTTTAATTTATCATTGAGAACTAACATGGTTGGATTAATGACCCAGAGATTGCGTGAAGTCTCTGATGAAGAATTTTCATGTTACTTTTCATTTTGGAAGTTTTGGTTGGCATTGCAGAAGTGAGCTATATGGTGTGAAAATTCTGCAGCCTTATTTTTGAAAGTTTTATACAACTCAGAAAATACAAAACTTATTACTTGTGATACTTAATTCGTGTTAGATATCCACTTGAGAAGTAGCGTATTTCTTTGTAATTCTTAACATTAAAAATTAATAAACTTTATAGAATAGCTTTAGATTTGAAGAAAAATTGAATAGATAATGGAGTTCCCATATTCCACCCCCACCCATCCCTTTGGTTTCCCCTATTAACATTTTGCATTAGTGTGGTACATGGTACACTTGTTATAATTAATGCACCAATATGAATGCAATATTACTAACTAAAGTCCATAGTTTACAGATTTTTTGTGTTTGTAGTTTTGTATATTTGACAAATTTGTAGTGTCTTGTATCTGTCATTACAGTATCCTGCAGAATCGTTTCAGCTCTTTAAAAGTTACCTGTGCTTTACCTACTTATCCTCCTCCCCTCCCCCTGCACCCCTGGCTGCCATTGGCCTTTTTACTCTTTGTATAGTTTTGGCTTTTGCAGAATGTCATGTAGTTGGAATCATATAGTATGTAGCCTTTTCACATTGGCTTCTTTCACTTAGCAATGTGCATTTAAAGTTCCCCCATGTCTTTTCTTGGCTTGACCACTCATTTCCTTTTGTTGCTGAATAATATTCCATTGTACGGATATACAACAGTTTAACTTATTGGAGGATATTTTGGTTTCTTTCGGGTTTGGGAAAGTATAAATAAAGCTGCTATTAAACATTTGTTTGTAGGTTTTTTGTGGATATATTTTCTGCTTAATTGGGTAAATACTTACGAGTGTGATTGTTGGATCCTGTGATAAGAGTGTGTTCAACTTTGTAAGAAACTGCCAGTATGTCTTCTTAAAATGGTCGTACCATTTTGCATTTCCCCCAGCAGTGAAGGAGAAATCCTGTTGCTCTGTATTCTCATCAGCATTTGTTACTGTTGTTTTTAAGATTTTAGCCATTCTAATAGATGTGTGGTGGTATTTCATTTTAGGGTGTTCGTTGTTTTATAAGGACAGCGATAGTGAGAGAGAGCACCAGCAGGGGGCTAGGAGGGCCAGACAGAAGGACAGAGAGAATCTTAAGCAGGCTCCACGCCCAGCACGGAGCTCGATGTGGTCCTGGATCTCACAACCCTGAGATCATGACCTGAGCTGAAACCAGGAGTCGGACACTTAACCGACTGAACCACCCAGGTGTCCTGGGGTTAAGATTTTGTATTTCAAATGCAAAACAAGTTTAGGAATATTTATAAATAAATTATAACCTTTTCACATCCCTTTTATTTTGTGATCCTAAGAGCAAAAAAAACGAATACTGGAAATATGAAGGCAATTTCAAAGTGGAGGAAGAGTACTAGTCATCTTGGGGATTAACATTTGGTGCATTTGCTAAATTTTTCTTCTTTATCCTGTGATTCAGTTTTTATATATTGCTTCATCTTGCTTTTATCTGTAATTGTGCAGAATTTTCCCTTAAGTAGTGTCTATGCCCAAAGTAGGGCTTGAATTCACAACCCTGAGATCAAGAGTTGCGTGCTCTACTGACTGAGCCAGCCGGGGACCCCTGTGCGGAACTTTTAATAATTAAAGCCTGCATCCATTTTATGATCATTAAAGGTAATGCTGGTGAGAGCATTTGTTTTCCTAAGCTTTGTCTGCATATATGATACATAAGCCATCCTCCAAGCTTTGCTTTCTTGGGTTTCATCTGAGGTCTAGAAGCAGATAATCTTCCTTCTGATGTATTATCAGAAGGCCAGTAGTAGCCTAATGCTCTGTCACAACACCTATGTCATTCACCTCACTTTATCTCTTTTATCATCCTCCATCACATGATTACAAGAAGAAAGGGAAGTGTAGTACTTAGAGACCATATTCACATAACTTTTATTATAGTATATTGTACTGTGTTATTGTTGTTAATCTTTTACTGTGCCTAATTGATAAATCAAGCTTTATTGTAGGTAAGTATAGGAAAAAAACATAGTGTATGTATATGGTTTGGTACCGTCCCTGGTTTCAGGCATCCACTGGGGTTCTTTGGAATGTAACCCTTGCAGATAAGGTGGGGGGAGGGGAGACTACTGTACTTCTTTGGAAAGACTCCTGGAAGTAGAATCTGGATCAAAGATTTTTTTTTTTTAAAGATTTTATTTATTTATTTGAGAGAGAGAATGAGATAGAGAGCATGAGAGGGGGGAGGGTCAGAGAGAGAGGCAGACTCCCTGCCGAGCAGGGAGCCCGATGCGGGACTCGATCCCGGGACTCCAGGATCATGACCTGAGCCGAAGGCAGTCGCTTAACCAACTGAGCCACCCAGGCGCCCTGGATCAAAGATTTTTTTTAAGAGTCTTGGTGCATAGTACCTAATGTTTTTATAATCTGTTCTTTTTATATTACATTAAGGAGTTTAATGATGTGTGCAGCTTAACAGTTTTTTTGTGACATCTTATTTAAATTTAATTTTTATTTTAAAATACTGATTATAAAGTTATTTGTAATCCTACCTCTTG
This sequence comes from Neomonachus schauinslandi, assembly GCF_002201575.2. Lineage (NCBI taxonomy): Eukaryota > Metazoa > Chordata > Mammalia > Carnivora > Phocidae > Neomonachus > Neomonachus schauinslandi. The sequence continues at coordinate 125,134,416 of NC_058412.1, forward strand.
AAAAAGCATTCCTTTACTTTAATCGTTTATCAAAATTATATGAACCTTTCTTTACTTTCCCCCAGGTATAAACAAATATATCTGTGTAGACATTCTCACACTCTAAAAACAATCATGTTAGATGTTGCCTGCAAGTTGTTTTGTCCGTTTGTTTCATGGACATCTTCTTATGTGGTTATATATGTACATCTGCATTTTTTTTTTTAGAATTTTAATTATTATAATTATTTATTTATTTATATATTTTTATACTGCATTCTTTTCAGTGACTGTATAAACAACATTTTGGGCTATCCTTTCTTTAACCATTTCTCCATTAATTCAGCAACTATATGTTGAGTACTTGTCACGTGCTAGTTACTGGAGATAAATATTAATGAATAGAACATACTGGAACTGGAGTCTCTTACCTCAAGGAACTTGAATGAAGTTAGTTCCTCTTCCCCTACTGATGCTCTATTTGTTCCTTCCTCCCTTTTTTTGCTCTTTTATATCAGATAGCCTTATACATATCTTTATATCTTTGTGTACTTGTATATTCTTAGCCTTGGAACAAAGGATACATGCTTAAAGTGATTAGTTTTTGCCACCTGATGCTGTTTTCTTTCATTGTTTTTTTATTTTACATTTCCCTATCTCTTGGAAGAATTGTGCCTGTTTTCATGTATTTATTGACCATTTGTGCTACTGTGAACTGCCTATTCTGATTCTTTGACCATTTGTCCTCTTATGTTGTCTTTTCTTACTAATTTGTAAGGGCTTTTATGTGTTCTGGGTTTTTATTCTTTGTTTAGACACTACACGTTTCCTCCCAGTCTGTTATATGCCTTTTAGATTATTTTTCATTTTTCCTTAATTTGGTATTTAGAGAAAAGTTACAGCACTTACATAAAGAGGTACTGGGTGTCCTTCAGTGTTCAGTGTTAACATTTCAGTTAACATTTAGTTAACATCCCTCTCTTGTTGTCTCTGTCAAATAAATAAAATCTTTTTTAAAAAATCATAAAATTAATGTTACAGTATCTATTCTATAGATCTTATTCTGCATCTCACCAGTTGTCCCTATAATGTCCTCTAGAGGGAAGGAAAATCCAAGATTGCACACATTGCATTCAGTTGTTAGGTCTCTTCAGTCTTCTTTAACCTGACAGTTTCTTACCTATCTTTGTGTTTCATGGTATTGATACTTTTTTTTTTTCCTAAAGATTTTATTTATTTATTTGACAGAGAGAGACATAGCGAGAGAAGGAACACAAGCAGGGGGAGTGGGAGAGGCTTCCCGCAGAGCAGGGAGCCCGATGCGGGGCTCGATCCCAGGATTCCAGGATCATGACCTGAGCCGAAGGCAGACGCCTAACCACTGAGCCACAGGCGCCCCTCTTGAATGAATTATTAATATGATTTTGCAAATGGTGATTTTCTAGTTCCATCATTACTTTCTATATTTATTAGTTGGATTTGTCCTGTAAGGAAGAGCTTTTCCTTTGTGTGTATATTTTCAAATTATGATTTCATGAAGTTTTAGCTTTTTCAATGGATTATAATCCTTTACCATTATTATCTTGTTGCTCAAATTGTATGAGATTTGTCCAGTTGATGATTAACTTTGGTTATGGGTTTTTGTTGTTGTTATATGGCATCTATAAAAATATGCTAATTTTTAATGTATTGATGATCTCTTTAGGCTTCTGGATTTTGTGTTGTACTTAGGGGAAAGTCTCTTGCCTTAACTCTGACTCCCGACTCTTGATTATCTAAGTTCCATGATTTTCTAACCTTGGCTGCTTGCCTTCTAATCATTCCATTGCTTGGAAGCACCATACTTGGGGAGTGGCTGGGAATGGAGGGAAGAAGGTGCAGAGAAGAAAAAGGTACATAGTGTAATGTTTGCTGGCATAGCCAAAAACACAACCATTAAGGCACTGACACTTGTGGAAATTTAACCCTTGGAAATGGAAATTCGTAAGTGTCATCACACTTCCCCTTTTCAAGCAGTGTGCTAAGTGTATTTAATCTTCTAATGATACACAGGACATTAGGAGCATTATTATTATTTTTTTTGCTGTGGGTGATATCTCTTGTACCTTCTGAATTAAAAAGGATTATTTCTCTTTAGGCAGAATGACTGTAGAGTCTAGACCACTTCATTTTTTTTTTTTTTAAAGTAGGCTCCATACCTAGCGTGGAGCCCAATGCAGGGCCTGAACCCGCAACCCCGAGATCAAGACATGAGCTGATATCAGTAGTTGGGACATGTAACAGACTGAACCAGCCAGGCGCCCCTAGACCACTTTAATTTTAAGAGTGTCTGTGTTTGCTTACTATTTTAACTTTTATTTGCCAGCCAGTTAGCTGTACTGTCTTGCTGTTGTCAATACTTTGCTTCTAATAGCCTCTTCTTTCTAATATGCTATTGCTTCTTTTTTTTTTTTAAACGTCCTTGTTTGTTTTTTTTTTAAGATTTTATTTATTTATTTGAGAGAGCACGAGATGGGGGAGGGTCAGAGGGAGAAGCAGACTCTGCTGACCAGGGAGCCCGATGCAGGACTCGATCCTGGGACTCCAGGATCATGACCTGAGCCGAAGGCAGTTGCCTAACCAACTGAGCCACCCAGGCGCCCGCTATTGCTTCTAATAGCCTCTCCCTTCTAATATGCTGTGAGGTTGGGAAACCAGATACAGTTCTAGTAAGCTGGGTTTAAATAAAAAATAAAATCAAGTGTGAGGCCCTGGGAGTTTCTCTCAATGAATGGATGGGCTGTATATTTTTTGTACCCAGAGACATGGCTTTTCCTGACGTATTGGTCGTAGTGAAGATCTCAAATCATTCAGTCTTTTTAACTGCCATTTGAGATAGGTAGGGCAAGAGATGTTATCCTTATTTTATAGAGGAAGAAACAGGTGGTAGTCATATAATTGGTAATTAGGAGAGCTGAAATTTGAATGCCTTTTCCCTCCAAATCCATTAAATAAGTATTGTTTTTAGTAATATTTCTTCGCCTCATTCATTACTAATACTTCCCTAGAGAGCCATGCTGTTTACTGGTTTTAAGTATGGTTTTTTATTGACTCGATTAAACTTAAATTTTAAAATGGAACACATCACTTTTTAGGCAGATTGTCTAGCACATAATTGTCAAGTTCCTATTGGTCTATGGTGTGGGTCCCAGACTAAACGTGGGAAGAAGATTGAGACTTGTTGGACTTAATGATATAATAAAATAGATAATTGATTAATAATACTTAGTTTCATTGTCTGTTAGTGCTGTCGTATTTAGTGCTTTCTGCTTGTAATTGTCTTTGCATAGTTGGTTCCTTTCAGTTCTTGATTAAATATTGTATCCTCAGAGAGCCCCCTTCCTGGACTGCTTTGTACTTTCCTCCTTTTCTATATTGTATCACCCTATTTCTTTCCTTTATGGCACTTATCAGTTTCTGGAAATATTTGTTTATTTGCTGTTTGTTAATACCCAATAAAATGTATAAGCTTCGTGATTTTTATCCTTTTTCCATCTTTAGAGTGTATCTCATCTGAAAGGCATGTGTTAAGTCTTTATAGACTTTGAGCACCTTTTTTTGCCATACTTAGGGACTAGGCTGTCTGAATTTAAGGACTTCTGTGAGGGCCTCATGCATTGTTTACCTTTGTATCTACAGAACCTGGAATAGCAGTAGTGTACAATGTGGTATAATTCCAGCAAACATTTATGAAATGAATGGAGGATTTCCACTTATTGGGACTATGTGGTAGGCACTGTAATGACAGCCTGTTAGCTTTTTCACTTGAAGGTATGGTTGAGGCTTATAGTCCAGTATGCTTTATTTATTTTTAATTTTTTAAAAAAATATTTATTTCGGAGGGGGGAGAGAACAGGAGCGGAGGGGAGGGGCAGAGGGAGAGGGAGAGGCAGACGTCTGGCTGAACAGGGAGCCTGTCATGGGGCTTGATCCCAGGACCCTGAGATCATGACCTGAGCCAAAGACAGACTTTTAACTGACTGAGCCACCCAGGCACCCCTCCAGTGTGCTTTTAAAAGAGTATATGGTGTGGAGTCCCTGGGTGGCTCAGTTGGTTAAGTGTCCAACTCTTGGTTTCAGCTTGGGTCATGATCTCAGCTTGGACTCCACACTCAGTGCGGAGTTGGCTTCAGATTCTCTTCCTTTGCCCCTCCCTTCTGCTTTTGTTCTCTCTCAAATAAATAAAATCTTTAAAAGGAAAAAAAGTAATATGGCAGGGTGCCCGGGTCGCCTAGTCGGTTAAGCGTCCGACTCTTGGTTTCGGTTCAGGGCACTGTCTCAGGTTCATGAGATTGAGCCCTGGGTGGGGCTTGGGGCACAGCACAGAGTCTGCTTGAGATTCTCTTTCCCTCTCCTTCTTCCCCTCCTGCTTGTGCTTGCGCATGCGCGCTCTCTCTCAAATTTTTTTTTTTTTTAAAGATTTTATTTATTCGACAGAGACACAGCGAGAGAAGGAACACAAGCAGGGGGAGTGGGAGAGGGAGAAGCAGGCTTCCCACTGAGCAGGGAGCCCTATGCGGGCCTCGGTCCTAGGATGCTGGGATCATGACCTGAGCCGAAGGCAGATGCTTAACCGATTGAGCCACCCAGGCACCCCAATAAATAAATCTTTTAAAAAAGTGAAAGAGCATGCAGCATAGTTACATTATTACTGAGTAATAATATTTTATATGGTGTAATACTTTGAATTTTTTGTAATAGAATTTTTCAGTTGTGGGATGGCCAGTCTGTCTAGTTTGATGCTATAGAAAATACTTGAATTTTTAAAAAGTACTTAACCTGTGAACCTTACAGAGTGATTCTCAAACTTGTATCTATGAGCCACTCTGGGCAGAGCAAAAAGTCATGCAGGCCAGTATTTTGTTTGTTTTTATTTTATAGCCAATGCTTCCTTTCAGGTTCTATTTTTGGCATAGAAGCTGCATTGGTACAGGAAGACCAGGCAGCTAGCTTCCCTGACCCTTGTTGAGTTTGTCTTACTTGCCAAGTAAGGAACACATTGGGTACTTGGATAAAACTAGGGGAGAGGAATGATATGGTTGGAGATGTGCAGGAATGATTGCACCTCCTTCACCCTGATGTATATGACAAGAAGCTAACTATTGCTTAATGCTTTGCTTTGTTCTATTTTTGGAATAATTCACAAGGTCGAACAAAGATTGCATAGAGGCTAGGAGAGATTGAGGAAAAATTTACCCCTCTGAGTGCCTCACAAGGTGTTCTGAGGAAAAGGTATATGAATAATTAATTTTACCCCTTGTCCATTTTTAGAGTTTGCCTCATTTCAAAGGCAAGTGATCAGGTCTTGTTGAATGAACCCTTCTGAATGCCTACCTCTGCCATGCCCAGTAACTAGATTGTCTGAATTCAGGGACTTCTCATGGTATTTTTTACTTGGTTGACTTCCTTTTCCTAAAATGATTTTAAAAAGCCCTTCACATATATGGAAAGCTCTGTGCCTATTAAATAATAGTCCTTTCTTGCCAGTCCTTAAAAGGTGAAAGACTTAAAAAAAATAAAGCTGTATCCATTTATTTGAACTTGAACATCTAACATCTGTTCAGTTTTTGTTGAAGTTATTGAACCAGACTTCAATCAAAATACAATGATGGAGGGCGCCTGGGTGGCTCAGTTGGTTAGGCAACTGCCTTCGGCTTAGGTCATGATCCTGGAGTTCCAGGATCGAGTCCCGCATGGGGCTTCCTGCTCAGCAGGGAGTCTGCTTCTCCCTCTGACCCTCCCCGCTCTCATGTACTCTCTCTCTCTCATTCTCTCTCTCAAAATAAATAAATAAAATCTAAAAAAAAAACTAAAAAAAAATACAACGATGAGGAGTGTAAGGGGAGGGACAAAATTATATTCTCAATTTATTTTATTTTATTTTTATATTAATTTTATTATGTTATGTTAGTCACCATACATTACATCATCAGTTTTTGATGTAGTATTCCATGATTCATTGTTTTTGTATAACACCCAGTGCTCCATGCAATATGTGCCCTCCTTAATACCCATCACCGGGCTAACCAATCCCCCCCACTCCCCATATTTTCAGTTTATGTCATTGAAATACCATGTGTTTGAACATGCTGATGATTAAAAAAAAAGACAGGCATTGTGTTTATTATACAACCACTTAAAATACAGAGGTGATTATATGTCTCTGGAATATCGTTGTTCCTGTATAACTCCATTTGGCAGGTAGGAAAAATGAGGCACACAAAACCAATATAATTTATCCAAGATTAAATAGAAAATTAGAAAATGAGCATATAGATTTCCTTACTCAATATTTTATCCAATTAGTTGAAATGTATATAGAATCTCATAGAGGACAGCCAAAGTACTTAGTATGGTTTCCTAGCTGTACATAGTAGTTGCTCAATTAAATCTTGATATTAAATCATTCAGGGAGAGGGTTTATGCTAGTTACTGATAATGTTTGTTTTGATGATATTTTTATTTTGGGTATAGAAACAGTAATACTTGTATTAATGTAGGTAAGAGGAAAATTAATTGAATTTCAGTACAAAACTTCAGCGAGTATTTTGCAATATAGGCTTTTATTTTGAATTTCTACTTTCATGACTTCAGGTTACCCTTGGTTTTTCGATCAGAGAAATTGAATCTCTGATTCTGTTTTCTTCAAGGGCCTGTCTCTTCCTTTGTAGGCTGTTTTGCATACAGATCTTATTGTGTTAATGCTAAGTTTACTTCAGTATTTGGTATTAGATGATTTATGTAATACTAGTAGTGAAATGTTTTATTTTTATTTTATTTTATTTTTTAGAAGATTTTATTTACTTACTTGGGGGAGATAGAGACCTAGAGAGAGAGAGCAGGGAGGGGAGGGAGAAGCAGGGAGCCGGATATGGGGCTTGATCCCAGGACCCCAGAATCATGACCTGAGCCGAAGGCATATGCTTAACCAGCTGAGCCCTCCCAGGTGCCCCGAAATGTTTTAATATATTGTAGCAGTGAAGAGATCTTTTTATTTATTTATTTATTGAATGATTGCTTTTAAGTAATCTTTTACACCCGATGTGGGGTTGGAACTCATAGCCCCGAGATCCACCTACTGAGCTAGCCAGGCACCCTGACGATATCTTTGACATAGTTTTGACATGAGCATTATATACAATGAAATAAATTTCTGTTTTTAAATATTAATAACTGGAAATATGTTAATCTTTATATTTAACCAGGAATTCTGGGATCTTCATGTTGCCCCCTTCTTACATAGCTGCTAGTGTAGATGGAAGTTTATCTCAGTGTTAATGAATGCCATCACCATTCCCTTCCCCCCATCTTTGCTCGGGAGCCTAGTTTGCCTGCAGCTGCAGTGGTAGGCATCTTTCAGGAAGTGACCTTGGCTTGTATTAATCAAATTCAGAACACACAAAAAAGCTTCTTGCTAACATGCTGACTTGATGTAAAATTTTATCGCATCCATTTTCTTTCAAAATGAGGCCATCTTGTAAAAAGAAGATATACAGACGACTCCTCTAATTTAATATATAAAAGGCGCTTCTGCAAGCCATGCTTAAAAATACTAGATTTTAAATGTAGATTTTTTTATTGGCAAATATGTATAAACGTCATGAAGGCTTGTGAGTTGTTACTAGAAAATTACTTGTTTTAATGCTGAATTAAAAAAACTTTATGTATCAGCATCAAGTTTCTTTATTACTACCTTAACTGACATTAAATTGCTTTGGAAACTTTATACACTATATGGATTAATTTTGAAGTCTTCTAGTGGTCATATATTAAGGCACTTTTTTGTATTGGTTATACACTTTTATATATTGGCACTTTTGTATATTCTATATTTGGGTGTTCAGAAATAACTGGTTTCTAAATTTTGCTGGTTTGGATAAGAAAATGAGTATCTTACATGAAATCATTTTCTTAGATAGTGGTAGTGCCTACAGGGGCTTCTAAATAGAAGTTTAAATTTAAGTAAGACTGCTAAAACTCGACCACCTTCTATTAATGAGCAGTATTGCTAACTACTGATTCACGCATCTGCTTATTTAGGATTTAATTGATCATTTTGATAGAACTGTTAATATTGCCTGTTTCACTTTTATCATGTAATGCTTCTAAGAAATTTAGTCCTTTAATGTAGTATAATTAAGGTGTGTAAAGGTACAGATCTTCATTTTACCCTTGCTCAGTGTTAAATTTTGAATGCCGAAAACAGTTATTTAATGGATTAGTTTAGTGATGTTTACTGCATTCATAGATTTACATAAAATGAATGAACGAATGAATTAGGGAGCAGTTGTGTGTATTGCCAAAGGGTTCACTCTTGAGTTTATTGTGTGAAAAGATCACTCCTTGGTACTGAAGTGTTTGGAAAGGTGAAATATGGGAAAAGAAAGCTTAAACCTTAGGAGCTGTACCTGCATTTTGGTAGATGCAGAGTATGAAAAGGACAGGTATGTTGCATGTTTATATTAATGATTTGGAGAAGAGATGAGGAATTTATGCAAATAAAAAATTGGAATGTAAATAAAACTTAAAATGTTTTCATTATCTGAGTTATTTTTATTATTTATTTTTAAAGATTTTATTTATTTGACAGAGGGAGACACAGCGAGAGAGGGGACACAAGCAGGGGGAAGTGGGAGAGCGAGAAGCAGGCTTCCCGCAGAGCAGGGAGCCCAATGCAGGGCTGGATCCCAGGACCCTGGGATCATGACCTGAGCCGAAGGCAGACATTTAACGACTGAGCCATCCAGGCACCCCTATCTGAGTTATTTTTAAAGCATTCACTGGAGACACACCAACATCTTTTTTTTCTTTATAAATTTTTAATTTAAATTCTAGTTTGTTAACAGTGCAATATTGGTTTCAGAAGCAACATTGTCTTTCATTATATTATAAATTGTTCTTAGAATTGCAATCTCTTGGAGATAAATCTTTCTCCTTAACCTAAGTTCACTCTTTGTCTTGATTTGATACTAGCATTAATGATTAGTTTGTTAGATATTATAGGATAAAGAAACTGGTTTCAAGGAGAAAGATAATTACTCGATCATTTCTTCCCTCACATACCTGTTTAAAATACATGGTCTTAAGTAAAAATTGTCACCTTGAACTTAAAATGTTCTTTGCCTCTCCCTAACCCCCTCAAAAAAAGAGAAGAAAAATCGAAAAATGAAATCCTAACAAGAAAATGAATATATGCAGTCCTGGTAGCCAATGAGTTAATGTTCATTTGCAGCCTGAGGGGTCAGCATGCAGTCTCTGTTTTCTGATTGGCTGCTAAAAGGTGAAATTGAAACCACTGTAAACTTTTGACCCTGTAGCAATTCTTGTGGAACGCCTTCCACTGGTGGAGCCCAGAGCTTCGCTCAGCTCCCCACCCAATCCTCCCACCCCCTTTCCTGTATTTATTTTGTGTGATCGTGCAGCACTGCATGCAGTTTTTCCAAGAGCCGGCGGGATGCGGTGGTGTGGGGGGGATGGGGAGGCCGAACAGGCACCAGCAAGTGACTTGCTTGCATGACTGTTTTAGTAACCATGTTAGTACTTACTACAACTTAGCCAAAGATATGGGGGCTTGTTAATAAACTGGTCTGCCAACTGGATTTTTTAGTTGTTTTCTTTAATCTCAAGGTAATTTTAAAAATGCAGAATGGTTATATTACTGCCATTGTTCATCAGTGGATAGTATTGTTGTGTAATCAAAGTGTATGGCATAGTTTCCTGGATATGTTGAGTTAAAAATAGCTTTCATTTTCAGCAACCTTTATATATCCCATTAATATTTCCTATGTCTCATGTGATTTTTACACAAATGGCTAACATTTTATGAAAGTTTTTTTCTTCTTTACTTTGTCTTTTATTATAAAGGCATTTTAGTTATGATAACTGTGGAAAATAATTGTAGAAATTATCTGTACATTTGAATTTCATTAATTCTCTGTCTCTCTGCTGAAGTAAGTGGTTTTGGGTTTGTTTTACAGTGACCACATCATTCCTTCGAAAAAGGCAAGGTAGTTCTTTACTCTCTTTTAATATTCTCATTGGACTCTACGTCTTCATCTTCTGGTTCTTCCTTGTATCGCTGGTGTCTGGTGCCATGTAGTGAGTGGATGCTCATCACGTATTTGCTGAATGAACGGAGTTGCATTTTGGCCTATTGATACCTGCCTTCTCCTTTTCTAATTAGTGATAGGTACCATATTTTGCTCATAACTTCTTGCAGGCCAGTGTAACACTTGGCATCTCCTAGGTACACAGGAAGCATTTAGTTAATTTAAATGTCTCATACAAGGTCCCTTCAAGAAGCTGGACTTCCAAAACGTAGGTTTTCTGAAAGCAAGCAAGGCTTCTGTTTTCACTGCATCATTTAAGTTTTTAGGTTGACTCCATATAGAATTAAACATTTATTGTAATTTATTAAATGACTGTGTAGAATAAATTAGTATGAATCAGCTTAGTCCTTTCTAGTATATATCACGAGATAAGTAGTAATACATTGTTAGTTTTTTTTTAACCCTGTCCTTACTTTACTAAACATGTATATGCTGTAATTTGAAATAATTCCTGCCCTCCCTTGTAAAAAAGATTATGGTATTTAAAAAAGTTTGTCATCAATATATTACCAATGTACACTTGGGTACCAAATACATTTTTACTTACTATTTATTAAAACACATAATGGACTAATAGTAAATAAATTTTTTCTTAAAATTTTTTTTAAACTGTAAGTTTACACAGCTCCAAAAAAGTGGCACCTCTAGAAATAGTTTTAAATTTTCATATGATTTTTAACTTACATTTGGTTCTTCCCTTTCAGCTTAGCTACAGATTTGTTGGGGTTGACTATTGCAAGTAAAATCTGTTGTTACAGTTTTGGAAAAAACCCCCAAAAAACAGCACCTATATATTTGATAAATCTGAATTGCAAAATAATGTTTCATTTACACCAATTTTATGTAACCCTTACCTTGAAATTGATGGGTAAACTTATTCTGTAGTGTTTTGGAGATGAGTGGGCAAGAGCCGACTTTTCCCAAAGAGGGTGATCCCCATCCCTATGATTTTTTTTTTTAGGGAACTGAGGAGGGATTCCCTGGGAACAATGAGCTTAATACGATTAATAGTAGAGTCCTTGTTCCCTTTCCATTTTCAACAGCAGAAGAAAAACGTGTTCATGATCTTCAGTGGCCTCTTTTGCCCATTTACTGTTTCCAAGCATCAGGATTATATAGTTTGGATTTTCTTCTCTGTCAGTTCCCCTCCCCCAGTTTGATTCTTTGTTCTGGCCTTGAGGCACATCTTCTCAGACTAGCTATTAACAAAGCTCAGTTTGATTTTTTTTTTTCTTTCCCATTAGATTTCTACTGATGCAGGCTTTGATAATGTGGCTCCCATCAGTCACATTTTTCATTAATTCTAGTAGAAAAATTAATCCCCCCCCATATTTAGTTTTTTGAGGACATGTTATTTAGTTTTTGTTAGTGTGATTTTTGTTTGTGTGATGGACCAAAGTCCAAATTACGAAAAGGGGTAAGAATATGCTTACTTTTGTTAAAAGTAAAAAATAAAGTCCCAAGAAATCTGCTAGGACTGTTGGCTTTGCAGAATCTTGGTTCTAGATAACTTAACTGCAGTTTTCCAGGTCCCTACTTCACAGTACTTTTTATTTATTTATTTTTAGAAGTTTTATTTATTTGTTTTTTTACTTATCTTTACACTCAGCATGGGGCTCGAACTCACAACCCCGAGATCAAGAGTCACATGGTCTTCTGACTGAGCCAGCCAGACACCCCTGGTATATAGTACTTTTTAGCTTATCTACCCCTTGCAAGGTTCTGGTAGGCAAGCCAGTCATTGATCTATGACTTTTTGGGGATCACTGTAGTCCAACTGCACATTTCCTGGGAGGGGGACATTTTGGAGATGGTGTTTCTTTGGATCCAGGGGATTATGGGGTACAGATTAGCTTGGGTTAGCACTCCTTTGGGTATTTCTCACCAGCAGTGTAATACTTGTATTAATGTAGGTTCTCTTGCCAACCTTCCACACTAGGCAGCAGTACTTGTTTCCTGCTTATGGTACTAGGTACATTCTGACTCAGATACCTTTTCCTATCCACCCCTCTTGTTCTGTAGGTACTAACCCTACCCCACAACCTTTGTCCTTCCCCCATAAAAAGGAGCAAAACAAAAGAACCATTTCTGAAATGAAACTTGATTTAAAACTAGGCCAGAAAGCCTTGGGCTTTCTTTACAGAAGTTCTGCCTGCTTTTCCTTTCACCTTCCTCTAATTAAATTAGATATCATAAAAATTCAAGTAATAAAACGTTGAATTCATTTAAACACTAAAACTAATGATTGTTTTTTTCCCCCTATTTTTTATTTGAATGTACTTGGACATTCTTAAGTTAGATGCCAAATTGTTGTTTGTTGACTAGTAATAGTTTTAATTAATTTTTAAGAAGATTTTATTTATTTGAGAGAGAGCTCGAACAGGGAGGAGAGGGAGAGGCAGGCTCCCCACTGAGCTGGTAGCCAGATGTGGGGCTCTATTCCAGGACCCTGGGATCACCCTGAGCTGAAGGCAGACGCTTAACTGGCTGAGCCACCCAGAGGTCCCTTAATTTATTGAGTATTTATGTATCAGGTACTGATAAGTAATGTAAGCATTTTCACTTAATCTTCGCAAGAACCTTGAGAGGATTGATCCCCGTTTTATGATCATAAATCTAAGGCTCAAAGAAGTCTTTAAGTTGGGTACCTAGTTAGTAAGTGAAAGCTGGGAGTTGAGTCTAGATCTGGTGGACTCCAGAGCTTCTGCTCTTTTTTTTTTTTTTAAAGATTTTATTTATTTATTTGAGAGAGAGAATGAGAGAAAGCACATGAGAGGGGGGAGGGTCAGAGGGAGAAGCAGACCCCCCGCCGAGCAGGGAGCCCGATGCGGGACTCGATCCCGGGACTCCAGGATCATGACCTGAGCTGAAGGCAGTCGCCTAACCAACTGAGCCACCCAGGCGCCCCGAGCTTCTGCTCTTAAACCGTATGTTAACAACTAGTCATATTATTGTGGATTAGAAGATATATTCCAAGAATCTGCTTCCTTTTGACATCTCAATTATAAGCTAGAGACTATACTGTAATTAGAAATAGATATGTTAGTAGATATAATAGCTCTTTTTTATACTTTAATTGCATGGCATTTATACGCTACCTGGATTTTCCTCCTATCCTTTTGTGAACCATATATGATGAGCTTCCTTGCTACCCCTCAATTTTCTCACCTTTAAATTGGGTTTCGCATGTGCAACAGACCCTTCACATGATGCAGCTAGATTGTGGTTGGTTGTTCCTATATACTCCATGCGGATTGGCTATGGCTATGGTACAGAACTTGTAAATATATTGTTTTTTCTTGTACCCCCTCCCAACAGACTTGCCAATTCCAGCATGAACTTTAGGGTATAGTTATGGCTGTTGTCTTCATATATATACACCACTAGAATTATTGGTAGTCAGATTGTTGCTTTATTGTTATACTTGGAAGTTTGTAAGGTGAAGGTGAATGTTTTATTGGCTCACTTTCTTGCTGTCCAGAGGCTGCTTCCTCCAGTGCAAGAAAGCTGTTTATATGTTCATGTATTTTATTGCAGATTATTTTTGAAGAACTGCCTTTCATTTTCCTCTCCCACTTAAAAATATTTCCTTTCTTTTTCTGTATTATTTAAAGATTTTATTTATTTATTTGACAGAGAGCAGAAGCAGGGGGAGTGGCAGGCAGAGTGAGAGGGAGAAGCAGGCTCCCTGATGAGCAAGGAGCCTGATGCGGAGCTCCATCCCAGGACCTTGGGATCATGACCTGAGCTGAAGGCAGACACTTAACCGACTGAGCCACCCAGGCGCCCCTAAAAATATTTCTTGTTGGTGACCCAAGTGCAGTCTTTTCTAGAGGGGAGGAAAACATCCATGGCTTTTTTTCCCTTCTCTTTTCCTTTTCTTCTTCCTTCCTTGCTTGCTTTATCCATCCACCCATCCATCTGGTAGATATTTATCTTTTTGGACTCGGATATTTAAGCATTAGCTTCTGCCACGATATTGATATATATATGTATTTTAAAGATTTTATTTGAGAGAGAGTGAGAGAGCGAGTGGAGCGGGAGGGGCAGAGGGAGAGGGAGAGGCAGACTCCCCACTGAGCAGGGAACCTGATGCAGGGCTCCATCCTAAGACCCTGAGATCACGACCTGAAACGAAGGCAGATGCAGAACCGACTTGAGTCACCCAGGCGCCCCTCAATATTGTTTTTATTTTATTTTTTAAAAGATTTTATTTATTTATTTGACAGAGAGAGACACCACGAGAGAAGGAACACAAGCAGGGGGAGTGGGAGAGGGAGAAGCAGGCTTCCCGCCGAGCAAGGGAGCCCGAGGTTAGGCTCGATCCCAGGACTCTGGGATCATGACCCGAGCCAAAGGCAGACACTTAACGACTGAGCCACCCAGGCGCCCCTCAATATTGTTTTTAATTGTTATTTGTTGAGCATTCCTTTTGGACAGGTGGGGACACCCCCAATTCACATTACTGATCTGGTTTGATTACTTTTCAGGACTTGGATTTGGTTTCCTCAACCCCTGTTTTTCATTATCCATGTTTATAAACTGTGACAGGGTATATTGTATATGCTGTACCTGACTTTTAAGCAGAAACAGTATTATATGGCAAAATAAGGCATCATCTCAAATTCCTAGGAAAAGGCCTTGTACTTGATATAGCATGTTTTGTTTTTGCTTGTTTCATATGTCCAGAGAAGGGAATGATGGGGAAGATTGACTTGTGTGTGACTAATAATACTACTTATATTAAAAAGAAAGGGCAATAAAATTCAATACCATTCCCCCCTTTTTTGTTTGTTTTCAGGATCAAAATACTTGCTGAACAGTGGAGTCACAGACCAATAAAAATAAGCTCCTACTTGAACGTCATTTGACTGGTTAGCCAGGTAATTCACTTTTACTTTGATTTCATCCTTTGTGATTTTCTGTCTACGCCCTCTGAAGATCCTGACCTTTCCTTTTATGATTTAATCTTAAACTCGTGTCATATTTCATGTTTCTCTCTCTCTTTTTTTTTAGTTTATTTATTTATTTGAGAGAGAGAGTGGAGGGAGGGGCAGAGGAAGAGACTCTTCAAGCAGACTCCCCACTAAGCGCAGAGCCCGAAGTGGGGCTCCATCCCGTGACCCTGAGATCATGATCTGAGCCGAAACTAAGAGTCGGATGCTTAACCGACTGAGCCACCCAGACACCCTCATGTTTTTTTTCTTTAATGATAGCATTAATTGAATGACTGAATGGTCTTGAAATAAGTGGGTATATATGTATATTCATATATATGTGTATATATACAAACATAACTTTTTGGGGGAAGAAGGGAACTATGTGTTACAGTTTAATATGAGATACTACCCTCCTACCCCTTTTCCCTTAGTGTGAATACTTTAATGGGGTTTATTCAAAATCTGAATCCCACTTATTTTTAAAACTATTTCACCCTGTGAAGACTAGTTTCCCCAGATTGCTTGTGCTGGCATATAACATCTCATCTAGCACCAGGGTAGGAGAAATGAGAATAGAAAAAGTTGTCTGATAGCCAAGGAAGCAGTTATGCTTTGCTTAAATTTCTTTTTGTTAATAATAATACTGTCATTCTTTTGGTTAGCTCGGCTTGAAATCTGAGTCATCTTTGAACCGCCCCCCCCCCCCCGCCCCTTTGATATATTAGCAATTTAGTAAACAGGCCTTATCTGGTTTTCTGTTTTCACGTCTCCTGTATTTGTACCACTTTCTGCTAATATCTTACTTCCTAGGCCAAGATCTTGTATTTGTTCAAATGTCCCTTTACTCCCTCTTATCTGCTGTTTCTAGCACTTGAAATTTTGCTTAGAAAATTTCCTTAAGTATGTCCCTTTTAATTAAGCCTCTGTTTTGCTCTGAGTTTCTATTCCCTGGCTTACAGAAAAAAAGTACAAACTCCCTTCTCTGACATTTGAAACAGTCCTTTATCTGGGAATCTCTCTAAACCTCTGGTCTCAGCTCTTGCTGTTTCCCTATAAAATCCTTCAATTAATTATGGTATATGCCCATTATATTCTGAACATAGTAGAGAACTATCTCCATGCTATTTATTAAAAAAAACCTCTTTATTTGGAAGTCATTTCCAATTTATGAAATTGACAAAAATAGAGTATGAAGAACATCTAGATAATCCTTTAGCCAGATTTACCCACTTGTTTATCGTTTGCATCTGTGTGTGCTCTCACTCTTTCCTTCCCTCTCTCTAAATGCATGCATAGTTCTTTTCTGAACTATTTGAGGGTAAGTTACATTTATTGAGCTTCTTTCTTCTAATACTTCTGTATTCCCTAAGAATAGGGTCATTCTCTTATATAACTATTGTACAGTTACCAACTTCATAAATGGACACTGACACAAATGTATGGTCTGTCTTCCAGTTTGGTCGGTTGACCTAATAAAGTCTGTTAACAGCATTTCCTTTGCTTCCTGTACAGAATCCAGTCTAGGGTCAGGTACTGCATTTACTGTATTTATTTCTCTTTAGCCTCCTTTTTCCTGGAATATTTCCATAGCCTTGGTCTTTTATGGTATTGACATTTTTGAAGAACACAGCCCTTCCCCCCTTTTAAAGATTTTATTTATTTATTTGACAGAGAGAGACACAGTGAGAGAGGGAACACAAGCAGGGGGAGTGGGAGAGGGAGAAGCAGGCCTCCCGCAGAGCAGGGAGCCCGATGCGGGGCTCGATCCCAGGACCCTGGGATCATGACCTGAGCCGAAGGCAGACGCTTAACGACTGAGCCACCCAGGCGCCCCGCTTCCCCCCTTTTAATAGACTGTTCTTCATTTTATATTTCTCTGAAGTTTCCTTGTGATTAGATTGAGGTTATGCATTCTTGGCTGGAATATTGTATAGGTGATGTGACATCCTGAGAAAGATGCACAACTTCTGGAGACACATGATTTCTTCTGTCCCTTCTTGTGATGTTAATATTGATTTTTTGGCCAAGATGTTGCCAGATTTCTCCACTGTATAGTTTATTTTCCTTCCATGCAACAAGCATTTTGTGGGGAGACAATGCAAATACCATGGTTCTCATCACAATTTGCCCTAGATTTAACATTCGTTGATGATTTTTATTTGATCTTATTTTTCACTGTGTTGGTTCCAAAATGGTTATTTTCTGATTCCAGCATTCCCTTTATGAGTCAGCCCTTGACATTGTTCTGTAATCAAGGGCCCTGTCTGTCAGTTTGGACTCATGAATTACTAGGTTTTTCAGTTGATAAATTCATTACTCTACCTAATTATTTTGATGCTTCAGTTGTCCTAGGTTTAGAAAGTAGAACTCTTTTTTTTTTTTTAAATAAATACTTAAGCGATAGAAAGTGGAACTCTTAATCAGTCTCCCTGTCCTTATGGGGAGGAAAGTGTTAGAGACTAGGATCTTGTGGGGATGGGGGAAGGTGTCCTCATTGCTCGTGGGTTGACCCTTTCAGTGGATAGAGCTAGTAAAATATGCATGCTTATACACACATATGTGCATACACCAACATACTTGTACATAAGCACATTCATAGCAACATGCATATACATAGTTTAGAAATCATGAATTTATATCAGTATGTCCAGCTTCACTCCCTGTCTACAGGGCTCTTTCTCTGCACTTACCATTTCGTATTTTTATGTCCCTTTTTATGTTGTGAGAAAACTTGGCTCCCAACATTGTCAGTGCACTTACTCATTTACTCTATCCTATAATACATCTCAAATAATTTCAGAGTCATTTTGCCCATTTCACCACAGTAAACAAACTTAATTAAAGTGGAGAATTTATATGTAGTTCTTCGCTGCCCAAGTGAAGAACTTAAAACCATCCTGCCCAAGACTGAGAATGAATAAATAAATATTGTATTCTTAAATTACTTGAATCAGCCTCCCCTTCCTTTCTTGCTTTCCCTTTCCTCTGCACTTTTCACTTTTCACTCCAGCTTTCTGTATTCATTTGAAATGTAATTAGGTTCCTTTGTTTTTCAGTTTCTTTTAAAGATTTTTTAAAGATTATTTATTTACTTATTATTTTTTATTAGATTTATTTATTTTTGAGAGAGAGAGAGAGAGAGCACCCTAGTGCACAGGCCCGTGTGGGGAAGAGGGAGGGGCAGCCAGAGGGGCAGGGGGAGGAGCAGAGGGAGAGGGAGAGGAAGAGAATCACAAGCCAACTCCCCACTGAGCGTGTAGCATGGAGCGTGATGTGCAGTTTAATCTTTTGACCCTGAGATCATGACCTGAGCTGAAACCAAGAGTCGGATGCTTAATTGAATGACCCACCCATGTGCACCCCACGTTTTTTAAAGTGGGCTCCATGATGGGAGCTGGGAGCCCCAGCCTGGGGCTTGAACTCAAGATCTTGAGATCATGACCTGAGCCAAAATCAAGAGTCAGTCGCTTACCTGACTGAGCTACCCAGGTGCTCCCAGTTTTTTTAATGCTCCTCATTCTGATTGGTTTTATTTTTGAATTTGTAGAAAACAAGGATATTTTCAAAAGTTAAAATTATACAAAATATACACTTCCCTTCTGTATCCTTTCCATCCCATTTCCCCCATTTCACATAGGTAACCAACCTTGCTGTTCCCCCAGCCCCTTTCTCATTTATTTTTTACATAGTTTCCATTATGTGCATATACCATAGTTTACTCAAGCAGTAGCCTATGTATAGGTATTATTTAGGTTGTTTCCAGTATTTTGCAATTAAAATAATGCTGCAGTGAATAACCTTGTGAATATATATTTTTACATTTTGGGAGTGTACCTTCAGGATAAGTTCCTGGAAGTGAGACTACTGGGTTGAAGGGTAAATGTGTATGTAGTTTTTGTTAGATATTGTCAAATCACATTCCATAAGGACTACACCATTTTGGATTCCCAACAGCAATGTATGAGAGTGACTGTTGTTTTTAACCACAGTCACACTGCAAAAGTTCTTTAACTCAGCATAATATATTTTTTAGATGTATCTGCATTATCGCATGTATCAGTAATTTCTTTTTATTGCTGAGTAGTATTCCATTTTGTGACTAGTTTCTCATTTTTGGCTACTATGATGGACAAAGCTGCTCTGAACATTTAGGTACAGTACAGTCACTGTGTAGATTTTCCCCTCTTGAATAAATACCCAGGAGTGCAATTGCAGGGTCTTATGTTAAATGTATGCTTATCTTTTTATTTTTATTTTTTTAAAGATTTTATTTATTTGACAGAGAGAGAGACGAGGAGAGAGGGAACACAAGCAGGGGGAGTAGGAGAGGGAGAAGCAGGCTTCCCGCCGAGCAGGGAGCCTGATGTGGGGCTCGATCCCAGGACCCTGGGATCATGACCTGAGCCGAAGGCAGACGCTTAACGACTGAGCCACCCAGGCGCCCTGCTTATCTTTTTATTAAAAAAATTTTTTCTGTTTCAATTTTTAAATTAAATTCTAGGTAGTATATGCTTATGTTCTTTTTTTAAGATTTTATTTATTTGAGGGAGAGAGAGAGAGAGAGCGCGAGAGTGAGTGAGTGAGCAAGAGTGAGCACGAGCTGGGAGAAGGGCAGAGGGAGAAACAGACTCCCCTCTGAACAGGGAGTCTGATGCGTGGCTCTATCCTAGGACCCTGGGATCATGACCTGAGCCGAAGGCATACACTCAACCAACTGAGCCACCCAGGCACCCCAAGTATATGCTTATCTTTATAAAAAAACCTGTGAAACTGTTTTCTGAAGTGGTTATATATTCCACCTGCAAGATAAGAGTTCAAGTTTGAATCGTTCCTATTTGGTATTGTCACTTCTTCAATTTCAGCCTGCATTTCCATGATATCTAATGATACCATTAATAGTTTCTTACTAACCACACATATCTCTTCTTTTATGAAGTGTCTGTTTAAATATTTTGCCCATTTTAAAAATTGGGCAGTTTTCTTATTGTAGGAGTTTTAAAAAAAGTATATATTCTGTCTACTGATTGTTCTCAGATACATTTTAAGAGTACTTTCTTTTTTTTTCCTCCCTTTTATTTTCTTAACTTTTTTTTGAAGAATAGGCATTTTGAATTTTCAGGTACAACTTACCAATTTTTTCTTTTGTGGTTAGTGCTTTTTTTATGTACTAAGAGATCTTTGCCTGTTGTAGGTTATGAAGCTCTTCTCCTGTGTTTTCTTATAGAAGTTTTTCTTATAGAAGTTTATAGATATTTAGGTCTCTGATCCACTTTGATTTAATTTTTGTGTATGATGTGAAGAAAGGATTGAGGATCAGTTTTTAAAATGTGGATATTCTGTTCCAGAGCTATCTATTGAAAAGACTCTCCTTTTTCCGTTGCATTGTCTTGCTAACTTAGTCAACTGACTGTGTACAACAGAATCTCTTTCTGGTCTTCTTTCTCTTCCATTGATTTATATATCAGTCTTATGCCCACATATGTTGTCCTGATTACTATAGCTTTTATAGTAAGGTTTGAGAGTAAGTAATGTGAATTTTTCAACTTTTTTCCTTGTCATGATTGCTTTGGCTAATCTAGGGCTTTTGCATTTTGATACAAATTTCAGAATCAGTTTGTCAATTCCTGTAGTTTTTTTTTTTTTTTTTTAAAGATTTTATTTATTTTTCAAGAGAGAGAGAGAGACAGCGAGAGAGGGAACACAAGCAGGGGGAGTGGGAGAGGAAGAAGCAGGCTTCCCGCGGAGCAGGGAGCCCGATGCGGGGCTCGATCCAGGGACTCCAGGATCATGACCTGAGCCGAAAGCAGTCGCTTAACCAACTGAGCCACCCAGGCGCCCCTTCCTGTAGTTTTTTAATCACTCTGAGAAACTGCCCTGCAAAATCTAGCTAGCTGGGACATCTTAAACTGTGGTCATTATCTTGTCAATTCAAGATTGCTGGGCTCTTTTTGGGTTCCTTATCCCTGTGCTGTGATGTGGAAATTGCTTTCTGGCAGAAAAGCCTGGGTAGTGGTAGGATTCTTGTTGTTGCCTCAGATGTTTCCCGTATCTCACGGACCACAATTTTTCACTGCCTGTTCTCTGATACCTGAATGTAGTTTGTTATAATTTGTCCTGTTCACTGTAGGATAGCGATTGTTACTTTCTCTGATTGAAGAGAAGTCCCACAATTGATTCTTGAGTTTATTTAAAAAAAAAAGGCTCTTCTCATGTATTGGCCGATTCACAGTTTTGTTTTTTTTTTGAAAAGATTTTATTTATTTGACAGAGAGAGACACAGCGAGAGAGGGAACACAGACATGGGGAGTGGGAGAGGGAGAAGCAGGCTTCCCTCTGAGCAGGGAGCTTGATGCGGGGCTCGATCCGAGGACCCTCGGTTCATGACCTGAGCCTAAGGCAGACGCTTAACGACTGAGCCACGCGGGTGCCCCCGATTTACAGTTTTTTTTTAAAAAAAATTTTTTTAGCATAGGTGCCAAAATACGTGTTTGTTAACCATAAAAATCTTTTTTTTTTTAAATTAACACAATGTATTATTTGTTTCAGGGGTACAGGGAACCATAAAATCTTCTTTGAGCATTTAAAAAAATATTTATTTTTTTAAACATTTTATTTATTTGACAGAGAGAGAGAGAGAGAACAGTAGGCAGAGAGGCAGGCAGAGGGAGAGGGAGAAGCAGGCTCCCCGCTGAGCAGGGAGCCCGATGTGGAGCTCGATCCCAGGACCCTGGGATCATGACCTGAGCCGAAGGCAGACGCTTAACTGACTGAGCCACCCAGGCGCCTATTTATTTTTTTTAAAGATTTTATTTTATTTATTTGACAGCGAGAGAGACAGCGAGAGAGGGAACACAAGCAGGGGGAGTGGGAGAGGGAGAAGCAGGCTCCCTGCTGAGCAGGGAACCCGATGCAGGGCTCGATCCCAGGACCCCAGGACCATGACCCAAGCTGAAGGCAGATGCCCAATGACTGAGCCACCCAGGCGCCCCCCCAAAATATTTATTTTAGAGAGTACGCGAGTGTGTGATCAGGGGCGGGGGTTGGGAGGGGCTGAGGGAGAGAATCTTGAAGCTGACTTCCTGCTGAACGTGGAGCCTGATGTGTGGGGCTCAGTCTCACGGCCCATGAGATCAGCACTGAACCAAAACCAAGAGTTGGATGCTCAACTGACTCAGCCACCCAGGCGCCCCTGAGCATTTTTAAAATTATTTTTAAATTTTTATTATTTTTTAAAGATTTTATTTATTTATTTTACAAAGGGAGAGAGACACAGCGAGAGAGGGAACACAAGCAGGGGGAGTGGGAGAAGGAGAAGCAGACTTCCTGCTGAGCAGGGAGCCCGATGTGGGGCTCAATCCCAGGACCCTGGGACCATGACCTGAGCTGAAGGCAGACGCTTAACAACTGAGCCACCCAGGCCTCCCTGAAAGTGCATCCTTCTGTAAGCCTTGCTTTTCCTGTAGGCTGCTTGGCAAAGGACAGTGAAATAACCAGCACACAGAACTACTGTTAATGCATGGCTGAGGATGTTGGTGATTTCATAAGCATTCTGGGCACTGCACTTCCATTAAGTAGGAATTGGGGCTCCACACCAGGTGCTGCTTCTCTCGTCTTCCCTGGGATGGAGGAAGTCCTTAATAAGGGGCATGTTCTCATGAGGAGATAGTCACCACTGGAAAGTAGTTCAGCGCTTTAAAGATGTTGTTCCATTGCTTTGTTGTTTCTGAAAAGATAACTTTTATCCTTGTTCCTCTGTATGTATGATCTTTTTTCTTATGGCTGCTTTCAAGATTTTCTTTTTGTTTTTAAACGGTTTGACTCTGCTGTACTCAGGTCTAATTTCTTTGTGTTTGTTTTCCTTGGGATTCTTTGAGTTCCTTCAGTGTATAGATTGGTGTTTTCATTAAGTTTGGGGAAGTTTTGCCCATTATTACCTCAAGTATTTTGTTCTTTTCCTCCTTCATCCTGATTTCTCTGACTCCAAATACTGTTTGTTAGATCATTTGATATTTCTTGCATATACTTAAGGCTCTGTCCGTTTTTCTGCAATTCTTTTCTTTCCGTTAGGCTCAGTTACTTTTTTCTGTCATTTCCAATCTGAGTAATATTCAAAAATAAAATGCTTTTTGTCTCATCTTGTTCTTAGAGCCCACGGTAGAAAGGGGCTTAAGATAAACTAATGGCTTTATCAAAGTTGTATAACTAATTTGTGGTGCCATTGAATTAGAACCTAAATCTTGATTCTTTGCAAATGTCAGACCATTTTTTTTCTGTAATTTGTGAACTTTTATCTTGTAGTAAGTTGCTATCTTGTTAAATGTTCATGCTGTTATGTATAGGAGTAGGGGTGGTGGTAGGGGATCTTCATTCATTTTCTGCAATTTTACAATGTTTAAGTTCTTCTTTGCTTTAAGAAATGATTTTCAGTGGAAGAATTTAAGTATCACTGAATTCAGTAATACCTTAAGAACTAATCTTTTAGATGACATTCCCCAGCAGTGAAGATGTGTCTATGGTTATTCAACAGAAATTCATCTTTAACCACAGAAGTTTTAAAATCATGAGTTTTTAGACTCTCAGGTTATGATATCATTCATGGCCTTGGAAATTAACTCTTTGAAGTACAGTCTCTTACCAGTCTTTTTTACATGAAAATTTCTTAAACCAGTTTTTGTGTCATCTTAATTAAAATGAGACCACTATGTAGTTGGATAAAGGAATGAAAATATATTGCCAAGGTCAGGATAATTAATAAGTGCCTTTATATCACATTTTACTAACATTTTAGTTTCTAAAAAGTTCTGTCATAACCTTCTAGAGAATTTGATATTAAAAAGGTATTAGTAGCTGGGGCACCTAGGTGGCTCAGTCGTTAAGTGTCTGCCTTCGGCTCAGGTCATGGTCCCAGGGTCCTGGGATCGAGTCCCGCATCGGGCTCCCTGCTCCGCGGGAAGCCTGCTTTTCCCTCTTTCACCCCCCCTGCTTGTGTTCCCTCTCTCCCTGTGTCTCTCTCTCTCGCAAACAAATAAAAAAATAAAAAAATAAAAAAAAAAATAAATAAAAAAATAAAAAGCAAGTACATTAGAGGCGCCTGGGTAGCTCAGTTAGTTGAGCAGGCAACTGTTGATTTCGGCTGGGGTCGTGGTTTGGAGTCCCAAGTCAGGCTCCAAGTTCAGGAGGAAGTCGACTAGAGATTTCTCTCTCCCTCTGTCCCTCCCCCCAGCGCACCCTCTAATAAACAAACAAACAAATAAATCTTTCAAAAGTAAAATAAAAAGCAAGTCCATTACACTCATTTTTGTAAAGCTAGAAACAAAAACTAAACATGGTTCAAGAACACACACGTGTGGTTTTTTTTTTTTTTTTTTAAGTTTTTAGCAAATAAATTACGATATCTGTTACTTCTGGGACAGAAGCAGAAGGAAGAGTAAGATGGAGAAACACACAGGGAAGCTGGTATACCTAGCAACTTTCCAGTTCTTAAGTAGTGGGTTCATAGGTGTTTTCTGAAGTACACTTCGTAGCACATATAATATATACTCCTGTTTATATAAAATATTGCATAATTTTAATGCTAAATTAAAAAACACTAATGTTAAGTTAAAAATGTTAAGTTAGGGCACCTGGGTGGCTCAGTTGGTTAAGCGACTGCCTTCGGCTCAGGTCATGATCCTGGAGTCCCGGGATCGAGTCCCTCATCGGGCTCCTTGCTTGCCCCAGGTGCCCCTGTACTTGCTTTTTAAAAAAAAACCTTTGATTGCTTGTAATATTCACCCATGTTGTGTATAATTTATTTTTGCTACTACTATATTGTATTGTTTTGTATGGCTTTATTTTTTAAATTTGGGATGGATGGTCATTAGTGTCCTCTGGTTTTTGATGTATGAATGAAATTTCTTTCTTTTTTTTTTTTTTTTTAAAGATTTTATTTATTTATTTGACAGAGAGAGACAATGAGAGAGGGAACACAAGCAGGGGGAGTGGGAAAGGGAGTAGCAGGCTTCCCGCGGAGCAGGGAGCCCGACGCGGGGCTCGATCCCAGGACCCTGGGTTAATGACCTGAGCCGAAGGCAGACGCTTAATGACTGAGCCACTCAGGCACCCCATAAATGAAATTTCAATGAGCATTTTTGTGCATTTTGTTGCAAGATTATTTTTTAAATATTTTTAATTTAAATTTATTTAAATATTTATTTAAAAATTTATTTAAATATTTAATATTTAACAAATAAATTTGTTAAAGTTTTTTTTTTTTTTTTTAAGATTTTTATTTATTTATTTTGACAGAGAGAGAGACAGCGAGAGAGGGAACACAAGCAGGGGGAGTGGGAGAGGGAGAAGCAGGCTTCCCGCGGAGCAGGGAGCCCGATGCGGGGCTCGATCCCAGGACCCTGGGATCATGACCTGAGCCGAAGGCAGACGCTTAACGACTGAGCCACCCAGGCGCCCCTTGTTAAAGTTTTTTTTTTTTTTTTAAAGATTTTGTTTATTTATTTAAGACAGAGAATGAGAGAGAGCACATGAGAGGGGTTAGGGTCAGAGGGAGAAGCAGACTCCCTGCCGAGCAGGGAGCCCGATGTGGGACTCGATCCAGGGACTCCAGGATCATGACCTGAGCCGAAGGCAGTCGCTTAACCAACTGAGCCACCCAGGCGCCCCCCCCCTTGTTAAAGTTTTTAAATATAAACTTGACTTTAACTGCCCATGTACTAAATTTGCTTTTCCTGTAGAACTTCTTTAGAAAAAGTAAATTTTCTTACTGAAATAGCCCTCTTTTATTGGCTAATTTATTTTATCTTATACCAGTCATTTATTATTTATCACAGGATTAGCAATATGCGCTGCTATTTTCCTTACATAACTTTAAGTATAGTTTACATTCAGTAAAATTCACCAGCCTTACATTTATAGTTTGCCGAGTTTTGACAAATGTAACCATTACCACAATCATGATATAAAACACTCCCACCATCCTCTGAAGTTCTTTTGTCCTTCTGTGCAGTCAGTCCCCTCCACTGAGATAGCTGGCAGCCCCTGGTCTGCTTTAAGTCGTTAGTTTTGCCTTTTCTCAATTTCATATATATGGTATTCCCGTTATGTAAATAATGTACTTTTTGTAATTTCCCACCATCCTTGGATATTCTGTTCTTTTTCTTTTTTTCTCTTTTTGCCTTTCAGTTTTGGAAGCTTGTATTGATCTTTAAGCTCACTAATTTTATTTTTTTCTTCCTCAGCTGTGTCCCGTCAGCTGATGAGCCCATCAAAGGCATTCATTTCTGTTAGTGTTTTTGATTTCTAATATTCCCATTTGCTGCTTTCTCAGTTTCCATCTCTCTGCTTACATTACCCATCTGTTCTTGCTTGCTGTCCACTTTTTCCATTAGAGTGCTTAGTATATTAATCATAATTAAAATCCCACAATTGGTTTCCTTTTTTTTTTTTTTTAAAGAATCTGGCTTCTTTCCTGTTTACTAGCAAATTTTAGAGGTTTCTTTGGATATATCATCAAAATCTGCTTTCACTTACCAGTGCTCATGATTTCTCATTTAAGAATATAAGTGACCACATAAAAACTTGATATATGTTCATAGCAACATTATTTATAATAGCCAAAAAAGGGAAACAACTTAAATATCCATCAGCTGATGAATAGATAAATAAAATGATAGTTCCATACAGTTAAGTATTCACAAATAAAAAGAAATGAACTACTGATATATGCTATAACATGGATGAATTTGAAAGGATTATATGAAGTGAAAGAAGCCAATCACAAAGGACTAGATACTGTATGATTCCATTTGTATGAATTTTCCAAAATAGATGAATCATTAGAGACAAAGTAGATTAGTGGTCTCCCTGGGGTGGGGGAGAGGTGGTGTGAAGTGGGGGAAAATGGGATTAGGGGAGAGAACAGTAAGAAGTACTGGGCTTCTTTTTTGGGATAATGAAAATGTTCTAAAATTGATTGTGGTGATGATTGTACAACTCTGAATATATTAAAAGGCATTGATTGGATACTGCAAGTGTATGGTATATGAATTATATCTGTATGAAGCTGTGAAAGAATATACCTGATACATAGAATGTAAGATCTCTGTGCCGCCATAAAGGAATTTTCTGGAAAAATATTGTTACTTTTCTCACGGCACTGACCTCAGAAGGTTTGCTATCTATCCCAAACATTTCTGGGTTTCAAAAACAACACATTAATTGAAACCTCAAGGTTTTCTAAAACCTTATTCTGTCTTTGTTATAGTAGTCAACCTCTAATTATAGGGCTTATGTTAATTCCAGCACCATATCTTTTTCATGTATCAAGAAAATATATGTCAGAGACTTTTAAAAAATTATTTATTTTAGAGAGAGAGAGAGTGCGAGTGAGTGGGGGGAGGAGGGACAGAGGGAGAGAGAGAGAGAATGAATTCTCAGGCCGACTCCTTGCTGAGCGTGGAGCCGGATGCGAGGCTCAGTCCCAGGACCATGAGGTCTTGACTTGAGCCAAAACCAAGAGTCGGATGCTCAAACGACTGAGCCACCCAGGGACCCATGTCAAAGACTTTCTTAAAAATTAATTCATTATATGTTAATAAAAAAATTAATTCAAAGTCATACCCAGACCTATCTGCACTTTTCTATTTGTCCATTAAGTGTTTATAAGGTGCTTATGGGCATCTTATAGTAGTACATCCGGAAATTTTGCTCTTAAGTGTGTAACATCCATTTAAAAAAGTACCCAGTGGGGCACCTGGGTGGCTCAGTCATTAAGCATCTGCCTTTGGCTCAGGTCACGGTCCCAGGGTCCTGGGATCGAGCCCCGCATCAGGCTCCCTGCTCGGCGGGAAGCCTGCTTGTGTTCCCTCTCTCGCTGTGCCTCTCTCTCTGTCAAATAAATAAATAAAATCTTAAAAAAAATAAATAAATAAAGAAGTACCCAGAAAGCCATAATTTTGGTGGATCTGCTGTTTTAGGGCTGATGAAGTACTGTGGTTATAAGCGGAAAAACCAAAGTTATTTTACTTTAGATAATCTGACCACACTTAGTCCCTTACCCCCCTTTTATTTTTTCTTTAGGTTTTATACTTTTAAGAGGCTCCTTCTGGGGAAGGAATATTTAAACTGTGGAGATTATATGATGGTATGTAGGAGAATATTAAAAGCTTAAACATTTTAGGCGTGCCTGGGTGGCTCAGTTGGTTAAACATCTGCCTTTGGCTCAGGTCATGATCTTAGGGTCCTGGGATCCAGCCCCATGTCAGGCTCCCTGCTCAGTGGGGAGACTGCTTCTTCCTCTCCCTCTGCCCTTCCACCCCCACTGGTTCTCTCTCTCTCTAATAAATAAATAAATAATCTTAAAAAAAAAAAAAAAAGCTTAAGCATTTAAATTTAATGTTGATCAACTTTAAAAAGAAACTTTTTTTTTTTTTAAAGATTTTATTTATTTATTTATTTGACAGAGAGAGACACAGCGAGAGAGGGAACACAAGCAGGGGGAGTGGGAGGGGGAGAAGCAGGCTTCCCGCAGAGCAGGGAGCCCGATGTGGGGCTTGATCCCAGGACCCTGGGATCATGACCTGAGCCGAAGGCAGACGCTTAACGACTGAGCCACCCAGGCGCCCCTAAAAAGAAACTTTTTTGAGTGTAGTTTCCATACTATACAGAGATGCCCTTTTTTTACATTTTATTTATTTGTCAGAGAGAGAGAGAGGGAGAGAGCACAAGCAGGGGAAATGGCAGGCAGAGGGAGAAGCAGGCAGGGAGCCTGATGTGGGACTTGATACCAGGACTTTGGGATCATGACCTGAGCCAAAGGCAGACGTTTAACTGACTGAGCCACCCAGGCGCTCCAATAGTTGTATTAAAGCCAAAGACTGAATGTTAAGCTGGTTTGCTTTAGATGAGGCTTTCAGAATATGTAGAGAAAATTGTTAAAATTTTAAGATCCATCTTTGACTTGAACAACAAACTGAACCGCACTAAATTCAGTCACTGTTTTTTTGCTCTTGGTGAAAATGGATGGAGATAAGGTTTTAGTAGTTGTTTATAGTCAAGTCTCATAAAAAGGGCAGTTTTATTGGATTTTTGGAAAGTATAGACATAAAAAATTTGTCACATTGGTAATAACATAGCTCTTGTAGTACTTAGTTTTGTAACTTAATTAAGAAATATAATTGGCCTAAATATCAGCTCAGCGATCTAGAAAGTGAACTGCTGTACAAATAGTCCATTTTATACCACTGTTATAAATGGCCCTATCATATGCCAAACTCTCGGAGTAATTACTTTCTTATGATTCTGTCTTTGTTTCCAAAACCTGTTTTAATAAGAATGTTTTTGAATCTGTGTAATATTTAACATATAAAGCCTGCGTTATTTTGAAGTTGATACTGAAAACCTCTAAACTTCTGACCTTGAATAGAATTTGGTATGTATAACCATTACATGCAGCTGCTGGATTCAAAATTGCCTTTTCTGGGACTCTGCTTTGTGAAAAATAATGTGTATTGGACAGGAGTGTATGGCAGCTGACATTTATCAAGGATAACAGGAGCCTTACTCATTTTCACATTTTAAAGTAACTTTGAAAGCTTTGCATGTGCACACATGCTCAACATATGTTCCTAAGATTTAAATACATTTTTCATCATGTATCAATGAAACCAAATTTCAGTCTTTAATGAGCTTCAACGTTAAACTTACTCTGTGTGAGTACACAAACATCTAAAGGTCAGCAGTGTAGGATATTTAATTCACTTCCATAGAATTTTATCTTTCATACTTTAAAATTATTACGAGTGAAAATGTACCTCCTTGTATTCAGGGTAGCACTCTTGTTATGTAATGTGTTATTTGGCATTTCTTTCATTCCCCTACTATAAAATTTGGCCCTAATGTAGAAAACTGGATTATAGAAATTATTTTTTTTCTTATCAATGGTATATTGCTCTTCTGTTTGAAAAGATTTTTATGGAGCTAGTTATTTTACTGGAGGGTGACATAAATAAATTGGGATTGCGTGATTTTTAGTCTTTGTTCTTAGCCCTTTAACATTTTCTTTAAAGATAGATTGTGATAATAAAAAGAATTCTAAAATAAAACTGCAAAATTCATAATGTGTTGGCAAACTTGTTAATTAAAATAACACCTTTAAATGGTTGGTATGGGTTTCAGACACTGCAGCCCTTCAATATATTGATACGCAGATCACACTGACTTGCTGCAAGGTAATAGGAGACATGCTTTGACTTCTGCAGATAAATTGGCCATGCATAGCTGTAATCCTACTGTCTTTTTGTTTCCAGATGTGATTGAATAGTATAAGGCCTTTGATACCTAGGTCCTGGGTAATAAGTTGAAACTTAATTTTTTGTGTGTATGTGAGTTTTTACTTGGGCTTTTGATAAGCCTGTTTTGTGGTATGAAGGTACCATGTAAATTCTGGACGTTTTATTACTTAAATAACTCTCCCTGAATTTGAAATATAAGAAGGCTGAGTTCCATTTTTCCCCCCATTTTCCTTTTGGCAGTTAATAAGGAAGTCATTTTATTAAGAGTGATAAATGGTAAAAAGAATTTTAAATTTAGACTAGTTAAATTGCCAGTGTCTTTACATTTTAGGGGCGCCTGGGTGGCTCAGTTGGTTAAGCGACTGCCTTCAGCTCAGGTCATGATCCTGGAGTCCCGGGATCGAGTCCCGCATCGGGCTCCCTGCTCGGCAGGGAGTCTGCTTCTCCCTCTGACCCTCCTCCCTCTCATGCTCTCTGTCTCTCATTCTCTCTCTCTCAAATAAATAAATAAAATCTTTAAAAAAAAAAAAAGACTGGTATGTCCATTTTAGAGAATAAGAAAGAGCTTCAGAGACTTAAATTTGGTGATACTATGCTGGGGCTTAGATCAGCTCTGAAGTCTTTTCCTTTTATTTCACTGTGCTGCGTTCGATTTGAATTCATCAGTTTTCTTATCCACTTCACTGATTGTGTTTGTGTGTGTGTGTGTGTGTGTGTTGTGTTGTGTTGTGTCTAGGAATTAATTCTTTATTTAGAGTTTTCAGATATGGATTTAAGTATCCCATGCTAACTAAGTTAGGATATTTGGTGCTCGCATAATGGGTGATACTATCTCTCTTTTTATACTTTATATTTTATGAAGGTTTGTAATCCAGTCTTTTCATAACAATTTATTGTTTTCATTTATTTTTTTCATGGCTGTCAAATTTTTATCTCTTAAGGATCATAAGCATTTGTTTTAAACTTACTTAAAGATTTCATTTTATTGGGTGGTGAATTCATCTTCCAGTATTGATGAATTTCTTGGTCAACTTTCTTAGTTCTGTTTTCACATACACTTGGGAATTTTCATTTACAATTTGCATCTTAAATGGGAAATTTAGTTTTCCTTTTGTTCATTTGGTGCTCTCCATGTGACCCCTTCTCCCTGGCTCGGTACCCCTAGCTCTGTTTTTGTTGCCTTCTCCCATATCCACTCTACCTTTAGTCTAGGTCCAGGACGCCAGTCTGAAATATTCTTGCAATATTAGAGAGATGATGATTTGTCTACACTGCAGGTTGTAGTATGATGTGATCAGTAACTTGTTATTGATGTTCATAGCTTCTCTTCACCTTCTTTTCAGCAATTTTTTGGTTTGGTTTTTACCTATGAGCCTTGCTTTTGGTCCTGTTATCTTGTGCATGATTGGATTTCCTTAAAAAGCAGTTGCTAGTTTCTGGTTCTGAAATTCAATGGGTTCATGGAGTCATCAATTCATTACTGTATGTTTGCTCTGTGTTTTGGTCCACAGACATATTTGTTATGTTTGAGCATTTCTGTGTCTTCCAAAATTAATAAAAAATATGTACTTTATTTGTCATTATTATATTTAGAGCAGAGGGGAAGAGTGGTTGGTTGAGAGCAGTAGTCCATGATGTCATCTTATCAGAAAGTCCTGTACTTTAAAAAAATTTTTTATTATTTTTAAAATTTTAATTCCAGCATAGTTAACATAAGTGTTATGTTAGTTTCAGGTGTGCAATATGGTGATTCAACAATTCTATACACGGGTCAGTGCTCATTGTGATAAGTGTACTCTTAATCCCATCACCTATTTCACCCACCCCCCTACCCACCTCCCCTTTGGTTTCTTGGTTTCTCTCTCTTTCTCTCTCTTTGCTTTCCTTTGTCCATTTGTTTTGTTTCTTAAATTCCACATATGAGTGAAATCATACGGTATTTGTCTTTCTGTGACTTATTTCGCTTAGAATTATGCTCTCTAGCTCCATCCATGTTGTTGCAAATGGCAAGATGTAATTTTTTTTTTTTTTAAGATTTCATTTACTTATTTTAGAGTGCAAGAGCGAGTGGGGGGTGGTGCAGAGGGAGAAGGAGGGAGAGAATCTCAGGCAGACTGTGTGCCGAGTGTGAAGCCCAGTGTGGGGCTTGATCCCATAACCTTGAGATCATGACCTGAGCTGAAACCGAGAGTCGGACGTCTAACTGACTGAGCCACCCAGGCGCCCCAAGATTTCATTCTTTTTTATGGCTGAATAGTATTTCATTGTACACATACACACACCCCACGTCGTCTTTATCCATTCATTTATTGATGGACACTTGGGCTGCTTCTGTAATTTGGCTGTTGTAAATAATGCTGCAATAAACATAGGGGTGCATGTAACCTTGTGAATTAGTGTTCTTTTATTTTTATGGGTAAATTACCCAGAAATGCAATTAGTGGATCATATGGTATGGTAGTTTTTAACTTTTTGAGGAACCTCCATACTGTTCTTCCACAGTGGCTGCACCAGTTTGCATTCCCATCAACAGTGCACTAGGGTTCCTTTTTCCCCACATCCTCACCAACACTTGTTTCTTGTGTTTTTGATTTTAGCCATTCTGACGGGTGTGAGGTGATATCCATTGTGGTTTGAGTTGCTTTTCCCTGATGATGATTGACGTTGAGCGTCTGTTCATGTGTCTGTTGGCCATGTTTAGGTCTTCTTTGGAGATATGTCTGTTCATGTCTTCTGCCCATTTTTTAATTGGGTTATTTGTTTTTCATTTTGAGTTAAGTTCTTTATATATTTTGGATACTAACCCTTTATCAGATACGTCCTTTGCAGATATCTTCTCCCATTCAGTACGTTGTCTCTGGTTTTGTTGATTGCTTCGTTTCCTTTGGTGTGCAGAAACTTTTTATTTTGATGTAGTCAGGAAGTCCTGTTCTTTTGATTTTACAACCTGGCTTATTTATATAGGCTTGCAGATAGTAGATACTGAAATATTTACTATATGAATGTGAAGAGGATCTTGGAGAAGCCATTCCAGTTTCAGACCTTCAATCCCAATCTTAATCTTAGTACAGTGGTTCTCAAAAGTGTGGTTCATGGTCCTCTGGGAGTCCCTGAGAACTCTTACAGGGTCCACACAGTTAAAACTATTTTCATAATAACCCATTATTTACCATTTTCATTCTTTTGATGTTTGCACTGATGCAGATACAGTGGTACCGAAAACTGCTGGCACTTTAGCTTCAGTCAAGGCAGTAGTGCTACAGACTATCCTAGTGGTCATTATATACTTTACTTTCCCGCACTTAGAGTTAAAGGAAACAAACAAAGCAGCATTTCTCACTTAGGATTGTCCTGCATGAGGCAGCAAAATTGGCTCATTTCATTAAATCTTGACTCTTGAGTACTGTATTTTAAAAATTCTGTCTAGTGAGAATGGAAAATATGCAGAAAGCACTCTGCCTACCATGGTTATCCTGGGGAAGGGCCCTTGTGTGATTGGTTTGGGCACTGAACTAGCCACTTTTTTCATGGAATACCATTTTTACTTGAAAGAACAGCCAGCAAGCTCTGGTTATTGAAACCTGAGCATTTCACAGATAGTTTCTTGAAACCGAGCAAGATGAACCTATTACTTCAAGGAAAACCTCTGTTGGTATTTGTTGACAGTGATAAAATTTGAGTTCTCAAGTGAAAATTGTAATGTTGGTAAATTTGAATCTGCCACCATGAGTGTAACCGCTTCTCAGTACTTAAAGACTTTCAAGATGAGATGCGTGGTGATATTAATACGGAGTTTTTGATATTGTATCATGAAATATATCAATATTTTAAAATCTGCTTGATCAGTGAACTGATATGTTAAAATGACAATGTTTGATGTTACAAAATCATTCATGGGTAGAAAATTTGCTCAGAGTATAAGCTAGGGGAGTATATTTTAATGTAATAGCATGAAAGTTGATCAGTAGTTTCAGATTTCACTTTGCAACTAACCTTTAAGAAAGTACTTACTGCTTGTTGAGTTTTAGCATAATACCAAGGAAAATTATCTACAGTTTGCAAAAGGCTATTGTAATAGTCCTTTTTAAAAATAAGTACATGTCTCTGAGGCTGGATTTTCTTCATGTTTTTGTCACATTAACATATTGCAACATACTGAATGGAGAAGTAGATAAGCAAATCCAGATATCTTCTTTAAGTCAGACATAAGATTTGTAAAAATGTAGAAACAGTACCACCTCTCTGTTTTGTTTCAGAAAATTTGTTTTCCATAAAATTGTGAAATTGTTAACACAATGCGCTTGTTTTAAAATGAATTAATATTTCAAATATTTATAAGGTTAATTTTGAATATGGTAGATATTGATAGGTATAACCCACATAACAAAAGCTTTTTGGCGTTCCCAGTTTTTAAGAGGTAAAGGAATCCCGATATCAAAAAGGTTGAGAATCACTGATGTAGTGAATTTGGTTGGAACTCCAGAGGCATTTGACTTAAACCTTTCACCCTGCTTGTATATATATATTGGTTGTTTTGAAGCACATCTGAATTCTGCTATAGCTGTCTCTGTTCTGACCTACTTAAACAGGAAGGGGGCCAGAGCTAACTAGTAAGGTTTGGCCATTTTCAAGGACATGCAGTTGTCATTTATCCTGAATCTTTCTTTTAGTAGTAAGATCCAGATTGACTGCAGAAGGTTAGGACTTTGAACACTTGTATAACATTGTGTGCCGTATCTGATACGCAGTTGTTCCTGCTTTTGAATTAACAGGTCAGCTATTAATTTCCAGTGGAAGCCTTTCATAGCACATAGTACATTTTGTGGTACTATATTTATTAGTTTGTTGATTATGGACCCTTATCACTAGCTTATTGAAGGCAAAAAACTTTGTCTGTTTTGGTCAGCAGTTTATCCCAAGCACATGGCATGGGGAATGCAGTCTCCTTTGTTTATGTATGTGGACAACACTCAGTATGTTGAAGAATGACCAGTTAAAGACTTTTTTCCCCCTCTAGTTTTATTGAGAAATAATTGACACACACCACTGTATAGGTTTATGGTATACAGCTAGATGGTTTGATTTACATGTATTATGAGATCAGTACAGTTGGTTCCGCTAACACCCATTTTCTCCTGTAGATACAATAAAAAGAAAAGAAAAGAAAAAATTCTCCTTGTGATGAGAATTCTTAGGAGCTACTCTCTCTCTCTGTTTTTTTAAAAGATTTTATATTATTTGACACAGAGAGAGAGCACAAGCAGGGGAAGCGGCAGAGGGAGAGGGAGAAGGAGACTCCCTGCTGAGCAGGGAGCCTGACAAGGCGCTCCATCCCAGGACCCTGGGATCATGACCTGAGCGAAGGCAGACGCTTAACCGACTGAGCCACCCAGGTGCCCCAGGAGCTACTCTCTTAACCACTTTCCTATATATCACACAGCGGTGTTAGCTGTAGTCATCCTGTTGTATATTACATCCCTAGTGCTTAGTGACCACTCTTCAGATGTTTGCTGGTGGGTTTGGGTTTTAACCAATTTGGGTGTATGCCTGGTTTTACAGGAGTTCATAATTAAATTTTTGCCTCTAATGTTCTTTAACAATAACGAGGTGTCCCCAGTCTTCATTTACTAGACACATGTAGGCTGGTTTTGTGAAATACAAAAAGCTCTTTAAAGTCATGAATCATGAAACTGACCTTTGAAAAGCAGTGGAGGAAAAAAAAAACAACCAAGCTATGTTTTACTTAAATTATTTAAGTGATGCTCTTTTTGTCCTATTCTTCAGTATTTTACATTCTTTCTTGCTGCAAATTTCTTTTCTGGTTACAATCATGATCTAGAAGACAGATTTTTAGCTCCACAGAGTAGTAGTATACTAGCTATATTTTGACGGGTATTTAGGGAGGCAGTTGAGGCTTTTGTTCAATTAAACTTTGGTACTTTTTAACATTTCTACCAGTGTTACCCTATCTTCAACAGGTAAAGGATGTTAAGAGTGCTTTCTTATTTTCTTTTTTGACTTTGATATATATGTTCTCCTTCAGTATTTGTATTTTTGTCATCCTGAAATTGATAATGACTTAAAGATTTATTTGAAGAGATAAATTCTGTTACCAGATGTATAACTTCTAGGAATATGGAAATGTTATTTTTAAAAAACGACTCTTTTGAATTTAAAGTTATTTAGGCTAGGAGTGGAATTATAATCAGTGAAGAGTAATATGCTGTGAGGTTAGAAAAAGAAAAAAGGCAGTGGAAACAGCACGCAAGGACTGAGCTACAGACTAACCTGCAGTAAAGATGATGACCCATTCAGGAAGTCATGAGTCAGACTTGCCATGTTGTGTTGCTAGCGTTAGAGAACATCTGCTCCAGTGTCTTTGCTTTTATTAAAGATTTTTTTTATTTTTAAGTAATCTCTACACCCAAAGTGGGGCTCAAACTCACAACCCCGAGACCACGAGTCGCATGCTCTCTGACTGAGCCCGCCAGGTGCCCCTTCTTTGTTATTGCTTTTAAAGAAGGAAATCTAGCTAAGATGGGTTTTACCCTTGATACATCTCTCTCTCTTCCACCTTCAGTATTTTTCTTTGAAAAATTAATTCAAGTTGCTTTATCAACTTTTCATTTCCACATTGTTAATTTTTATAATGTTAGTGTCACAGGTAAACCCTCTGTAGCTACTTAATGTTTTTGATATTTGATATCGGTGGACAGGGCTACCTTCAGTACTGTAGGGGGAGTGTCTTGTTACTTTTAAGTTTTTCACTCTGCAGTACTCCGGTTCTGGAGTATCAGTGCTGCCCATGACTTACGGTTCCCATTCCCTGTAGCATTCATGGTGTGTCTACTGCTACTTTCTGTCGCAGCTTTCTTTACCAGGTGGCTAATGTCCACTCTTAAGTATCAACATTTCTTTTAGTATCATTTTTTCTTCTCTGAGGCAGATGGAAAGAATGGGTTAGGAGAGAATGGGGCACATGCTGTGATCATCCCCCCCCCCCTTTACATCTTTATTGCCTATTTATTGAATCTGTATCAGATTTTATTCCCACGCTCTGCACATGCTTCTCTAACCCTTGTTTATCTTAATCCAGTGCTTTACCACTTACCTCGAGGGGGCTAAAAACTTTCTCTCTTGTTCCTCTTTCTCTGCTGCTTATATTTTCATTATATGCCAAGAGAAAACCTTAGATATAGTTTTGATGTAGAGATATTTACATCTATCAAGGAAAAATTAAACCACAAATCCAGAAGTAAAAAGAGATCATAAAGAACCACCACTGTGTGCTTTTACCTAGTACCTTTGAAGGTTTGTTGATATCCTCTTTAGAAAATCTTCTAAAATATGCCTCCTTATTCTTATGTCTTTTAATCTTAAGAAGACAGATAGCTGTTACAGTAATTTGTTCTCTTTTCATGGTTTTAGTGGCTACTAGCTATGTCTCACCACACTATTTCAGTGGGAGAATGTTTTGAATTCCATTCAGCTACCTGTAAGTTTAGAATAGCCTGAATAGTCCTGGCTAATTTGTTTTTTGTCTGAAACCTTTTAATTTGTTGCCATATGGGATATTTGTAGCTATTTGTCTTTCAACAGAGAGCAAATCTGAATCTTTGTTCTTGGTATTGAGGGATTACCATTATTCCCTTTGTCAGTTGCTTGCTTTGTATTGCTTTTCATGCTCACATTAAACATATGCATATGTGAGGTGTGATTATTACCAGATTTTACAGGTGATAGGCTTTTTAAAGGTGACAAAAGTTTACCTTTTAGTGAAATTGAGATTCTGCTCTTGAGTTTGATTCCAACAAAGCCCCATTGTCTTTTCATTATGTCATAGTAAATCAGCTGAAGGATTCAAACGTTTGAGTTTTTTTTTTTAAAGATTTTTATTTATTTATTTGAGAGAGAGAGAATGAGAGACAGAGAGCACGAGAGGGAAGAGGGTCAGAGGGAGAAGCAGACCCCCCGCTGAGCAGGGAGCCCGATGTGGGACTCGATCCCGGGACTCCAGGATCATGACCTGAGCTGAAGGCAGTTGCTTAACCAACTGAGCCACCCAGGCGCCCGAGTTTTATTTTGATAGGCAGCTTGGAGCCACTATATTTGTTGGAGTGGGAATACTCAAGTGAAAAATGACATGTCAAAAAGAAGCAAAAATGCAAGCTCTTCTTGCATCTTCTCTGTATTTTAAGGAGGATTGTTGAGTTGGTGAAAAGTACAGCTAAGGGGATGGTAAAGAAAAGGAGAGCTGGAGTTGGAAAAGGAACCGGGAGAATGGTGGGTAGTAGCAGTAAAAAAGAAAGAGGAAGGAGTTTGTAATGAAACAGTCTTGTACAATTTTTTTTAAAGTTTAAGAAAAAAGTTTGTTTATGTTTTTTTTATAATGGTTTAGAGCTTACAGTGTAGAAAGTGGAGACAGAAAAGAGAACAGGAGTAGAGTGCAGTGTGTAAAACAGTGTAGTAGAAGTGTGAAAAGTGCATCAGGATAAAGAAGGAAAAACTTTCTCTAATTGGGAGAGTTTGAATGGTTTCATCAGAGGTGACAGTTGAACGTAATCTTGAAGGATGAGTAGGAGTATTCTAGATATTAGGAGATTTAAAAAGGAATGACTTAAAAACAAACAGGAAATAATTCAGTGATCATCCTTTGTCAGAATCTCTTAGCATAGGTCATTTGGGAGGTTGCTGCTGGTGGTAGTGGCCGTGCTGAGGAAGAATGGACTGATGGTATGTTTTGAGGAAGAATGGACTGATGGTATGTTTAGAATGAAACTCAGGTGTGGAGGGATTCAGTGCGTTAAATTGTAGGATCCAGTGTTACCTTTAAAATAAGGAATTACCTAGCTAGTTAGTATGCTGTCAGGAGAGTAATTTGATTTAGATGGAAGTGGCTTGCTTAACTCCCTCTGCACAGTGTATATTTGTGAACTTCAACTCGGTTGCTTCTGTAGAGGTTGAGAAGTCTCTTGGCAACAAGCTTCCAGTTGCAACTAACATCTGCTTTGGCTAATTGGTATGCCCAGTTCTGGTAGCAGAGCCTCTGGGGGGTTTGTGTTTGAATTCAGCTTCATCAGGTTTAAACTGGAACATAAATGTGAAGGGGCTTTGGGGTCAGCCTGTTGATTGAGAATGAAAAGGCAAGACATACAAAGGGAGAAGAGAGAATGAAACCTGTGGATAAAATAGCTGTTAATTTACATTTGGATGCTTTTTGGCTTAATTTATATATTAAAAATGGGATGTTTTACTCTGTTGTTCTCTGCTATCCCCTTTTCAAGTTTGCTGGCATTATAAACTAAAGAAGACTGAGGAGAAGAATGACCAGGACCTAAGGATAATCCATTTTTGGCATAAGTCTGCACCAAGGTAGTTTATTGTAGACACTGCTCATCTGCTTTTTCTCTTTAAAAAACAACTGTAGGCTGGTGGTTTCCTATCATCTGTGTTCCCATGACACTTTATGCAGTGCCTTCATTTTAACACTTACCAAATTATGTTGTTAAAATTGTTTATGCTTTCTTCTTCTGCTAACTTGAGAGTCGTAGCAGTGTATGGTATCATTCATCTCTCTTTCCTGGACCTAAAATGGTTCTGGCCATGCAAATGTTTGAGCTGAAATAGAATTAAATTGAAAAATGGATTGCATTAGGTGTTTTATACTTGATCCTACTAAATAGACATAACAGATTATCAGCAACAAAACAAGAGGATATTGCCAGTTAGTTTTTATTTGAAACTTTCTCATTTCTGTCCTTGTCTCCTTTCAGCTCTTACCCTGTTTACCAGAGTTGAATTAAAACATAAAAGTAGGGGCGCCTGGGTGACTCAGTTGGTTGGGTGTCTGCCTTTGGCTCAGGTCATGATCCCAGGGTCCTGGGATTGAGCCCTGCATCGGGAAGCCTGCTTCTCCCTCTCCCACTCCCCCTGCTTGTGTTCCCTCTCTCGCTGTATCTCTCTGTGTAAATTAAATAAATAAAATCTTAAAAAAAAAAACACCAAACATAAAAGTAGGAGACAATCACTGGAAGAGACATCTAGTTGATGAGAAAGCTTTCATAGTGGTTCCATGTTTACCCCACCCTGGCTACACCCCATGGTCTCTTAAACACACACAGGTTATACTTCCCTCAGTTCTTCAGTCTTTTCCTCTCTGGTGCTGGTTCTCTTGGAGCTGTACCACAGATTGAAGTAAAACCTTTAATTTGATATTTTAGAAATACAGTTTTGTAGGATTAAGGCTTTAACTAGTGGTGACTATATACTAAATTGTCTTGAGTGTCAATTTGGAACTTGAATTTTGGGTAGTGCTTTTATATATGAATGTCTCATAATTTTTCCCAGTGGTAATTTTTTTTCCTAATTGGATTGAGCAGTCTTTGCTTTTACATAGAGCTTCAAGTGGTTTTCAGTAAATCATTTCAAATCCACAGTTGTTTGAAAATTTTCCTCAAGTTACTGTGATTCTCAGGACATACCAGAAACACTCCCTAATTAGCATTATTTAATCATACCTTGTGTAAGTCAGGCAAACAAGCCTGACAAATTAAATTACTAGTGGGATAGTCAAAGTTTTTGGCCCCAGCATTTAATCTTAGAAAACCCAAGGCTAAAAAGACTTGACACACTTTTTCAGGGTATAGCTCATGCATTTCTGATCTTAAGTTTTCTTCTTGCTGTGTTAGCCAGTGACTATTATTCATCTCAAGTGGAAGTAAGGATCATGGTTAATATTAGACCACCTCAGAGGGCAGTTTATCTGGTGACTTGTAGAGTAGTGGTTAGTTTTTAGGGGCTTGAGGGGAATAGCAGCATTAGTACCTGCTGGGTTTGAGTGGCTCCTTGCCTCTGGTCCCTGGTACTCTGCATACCCCCCAACCCTGAGTGTATAACTGCTCTGTGTTCTTACTGATGAGTTGAGAAATTTTCTGGTTAACTGGTTGGAGGTGGTGTGATTTAAAAGTATAAATGGTTTATTTTTGGTGAGGGATAAAATGCCCAAGGAACAT
Organism: Neomonachus schauinslandi; assembly: GCF_002201575.2. NCBI lineage: Eukaryota > Metazoa > Chordata > Mammalia > Carnivora > Phocidae > Neomonachus > Neomonachus schauinslandi. The sequence goes on from NC_058412.1 coordinate 125,175,782, forward strand.
TTGATATATATTTTATTGGTTATAAAGTTCTGAGTCCCAGTTCTGCCATCTGGTATCTGTGTGTGACCCAGTGGAAAGTTACTTAGCTATTTCCTTATCTATAAAATGGGAATAGTAATGCATACTTTGGAGAGTCATTGTGAGAAATTACATAGAACATGTGGTATGCTCAGCACTGTACGGCCACAAAAGTTATCCCCTTCCCTTTCCCTTATTAATGTATGAAAAGTAAAATATTTTATTTATTTATTTATTTAAAAAAAATTTTAAATTTAAAAAAAATTTTCAATTTATTTTTATTTTTATTTTTTTTAGCTTTTATTTATTTATTTGACAGAGAGACACAGCGAGAGAGGGAACACAAGCAGGGGGAGTGGGAGAGGGAGAAACAGGCTTCCCGCCGAGCAGGGAGCCCGATGTGGGGCTCGATCCCAGGACCCTGGGACCGTGACCTGAGCCGAAGGCAGATGCTTAATGACTGAGCCACCCAGGTGCCCCAAAAGTAAAATATTTTAGTTGGTCTCTGTGCCATCTGAGATTTACTGAGTAACCTATCTCCTCTCCGTTTTGGATTTTGGCATCGCATGGCACCCCCCCCCTCACAGTCATATGCACAGCCCCCCACTATGGGCATTAGCATTGTTGATTGGTGTCTTTTCCTTTTGGACAGGAGTACTTCCTGCATCCTTGTCCATCTGGCTAGTTTGTCGTACACAATCAGTATTTTTTTCTTGTATATTAACTGCAGATAACCCAAACGAAAGCTAGTTGATGCTGTTCAGTCATATACCAACATTTTCATGACTTTTGAGCTGGCAGGTGTAATTCTTTTCTGCTTTTTAGCCAGAATTAGTTTAGGAATGTTCATTTTTTAGCAGTTTAACTTGTATTCTGAGCATGTCTAAGCTTAAACATGTACCATAGCTTGTTGTGTATAGAAAGGCCTGTAGTATTTATATAAGGAATTCTAACCAATTCCTGTTAAGATTTTTTCATTTTAAATCCGATTTTTCCAAATAATATAGCAGTAGGTAACATTAGATTTTGATAGCATTGAAGGTTATTCTAAATTGCTACTATCTATATTTGAAGTAAATTGCATAGAATATCTTGCTTAAATGTAATCTTAAAGTGTGTGTTGTTGTATCAGTATATTGAAGTAGATAGCACAGAACTCTTTAGTAGAAACCTTTTAGAAAAGGAAAAAAAATGTAAAACGGCCCAAGGATCTAGATGGCTGAGTTCACACGGAAATGAATATATTTTGGGCCCTTGGATTCTGATTCAATAAGTTCTCCACTCTAGTCCTTTTCTTTCTTTCTCTCTCTTTTTAAAAAAATACTTATTTATTTGAGAGATAGAGTGAACATGAGCTGGGGGTAGGGGTAGAGGGAGAGGGAGAAGCAGGCTCCCCACTGAGCAGGGAGCCTGACCGGGGCTTGATTCCAGGACCCTGAGATCATGACCCGAGGCAAAGGCAGATTCTTACTCAGCTGAGCCACCCAAGTGCTCCTCTAGTCTTTTTTTATACTGTGGTGTCATGGGCTTGAAAAAACTGTGATTGGATTGTATTCTACCTCAAAGTGTAGTTGAGGTGTATCTCTAGTTTTATAATCACTTGGGGGACGTCTCTTCATTCACAACTTCAGAATATATCTGCAAGTCATTATTGGATTTATGAGGTGATTTCAAGAGTACAGATTACTTGGGGGGGGGCAGATATATATTGTGGTCTTTTTTTTTTTTTTTTTTTTTAAAGATTTTATTTATTTGACAGAGAGATAGCAAGAGCAGGAACACAAGCAAGGGGAGTGGGAGAGGGAGAAGCAGGCTTCCCGCGGAGCAGGGAGCCCAATGCGGGGCTTGATCCCAGGACCCTGGGATCATGACCTGAGCCAAAGGCAGACACTTAACGACTGAGCCACCTAGGCGCCCCTATATTGTGGTCTTAATTCTCTACTGTGTAGGTGATCTTTAATTGTAAGGAGTCAGACTGTAGAAGGGGGTTAATATTCATAGACTGTTCTTATAATCAAAGACACTGTGAAACTTCTTGTGCTATATTATTTCCCCTTTGAATATGGATTTTACCAGCTCCATATATCCTCTAAACTAGATGGGTTGTAATTTAAGATAAAAATGTAAGCTGTACAGTTACCGATTTATGTTTCTTTTAGAATTTTTTTGGAAGAATGATCTATTCATGGGCCTAGTGTGTAATCCGTTCTCCCCTCGCACCCTGATTATTGACTACTGACTGAAAATGGTCTAGATTTACGTGTGTATGCTAGGCATTTACCTTTCATACCTTAAAAAGAATAATTTACCAAGCTAGATAATATATCCTCTCAGGTAGATATAGTTGGAGTCCATCTCTGCCAGTGAGAAGCAGGCAGCAGACCGGGCAAATAAAACAAATGCTTTTTACAATTTTTATGTCTATAACAAAGATTAATACCAAATAAACAGAAAACTGTAAAGTATGTCATAGTCATTTGTGCTCAGGAATAATTGTATTAGTTATTGTATATACTGAAACTTATTTTTTGCGCAGAAATACTTACAGTTTTCATTTTCATGTTGAACATTTTCTTTATCCTAATGAAATTTAGGAGATGCATTTGCTGTATTTTTTTTTCGTTGTTGTATGGTATTTTATCATTCATTCTTGGAAGTCCTGTGGTCTTCCAGGTGTTGCGCAATAAATGTGACTTGGTGTCAAGGTTCATATCTGAGTAACAACTAGGCAAGAAATTGGCAAACCTGTTCTTTAAAAAAAAAAAAGAGAGAATGATACTTCCATGGTTTTACATTAGAATTTTGTGTTAATACATTTGTGGATAATTACCTTTGTTACTAGAGATCAGAGGATTCTGTAAAAGAGTAAATTTGGTAGCACATAGACTACACAGTCATATGCACATTATAGCTTCTTGTTACGCCAAATCAAGAGAAGGAGTCACATATGTATATATGGACACATTTGACATACTTATATTTCTCTACATGCACATAAAAATTGATGTAACGTGAATGACTTATATGCCTTTCTGGTTTAGACTGGTAATTGTGATTATTGATTTCTTCCATACTAAGAGATTGTCATGGTTTTTCATTCTCTACTGATGTAATTTATGCCTTTAAAACTCATTTTGGTGACATCCTATATCAAGTGTAGAAGTGAAAAATTTAAAAAGTTTGAACTATTATATAGATTAGAATGAAGGGAATTCTAAAGTATGACTTAAGTTGAATGTTCCATTTATTCAATATTTATTCAAGACATTTATTGACCACTTATTAAATGCTAGGCACCTTAAACTGTACTGGAGATTCAGCTTAATATTTAATAGCAAAGTAAGGTGAAATAATACTGAGACTCTGGAATAAATTATGTCTTTCAAATTAAAGAAATGCTATTTGTTCACCAAATAGTTTGCCATTCAGTTTTGGGGATTCAGTTTATGTTTGATATCAAAGTAAGGAAATAATATCCAGGATGTAGAATAGGTTATCTTTTTAAAGTAAAGAAATGTTAACTATTCACTGGATGGTTTGCCACTCAATTTAAAAATAACTTTGTGAATGAAACAAGTATAAAACCAGGTGTGTATTGAGACGTAGCTAAAATTATTTTTTTGTACTTAAGGACTCACCGTTTTTAAATATGAAAATTGGAAATCAAAACTGAACATACTTTAAAACTTTTTTATTTGGAAATAATTTTAAACTGAAAAGTTGCAAGAAAAAGAACAGTACAAAGAATTTAAAAATTTTTCTTCTGCCAAGATTCACCCTTTGTCAATATCTTGCTGCCCTCCTTTCTCCTCTCTTCTTCCTCTCCCTCTTCTTTGCTTCTCTTTCTGTTCCTTTTTTCACTCACTTAAAATGTGTATAAATCCCATCCCTCCACCACTAAAGGGTCATTTGCATATATAATGGTCCATTTACTGTAAATATTAAGAATAAGGATAGCCTCTTTTTAAAAAAATATTTTATTTATTTATTTGACAGAGAGAGAGAGACAGTGAGAGAGGGAACACAAACAGGGGGAGTGGGAGAGGGAGAAGCAGGCTTCCCGCTGAGCAGGGAGCCCGATGCGGGGCTCGATCCCAGGACCCTGGAACCATGACCTGAGCTGAAGGCAGACGCCCAACGACTGAGCCACCCAGGCGCCCAAAGGACAGCCTCTTAAATAAACACGTACAGAACTCAAGTAAATTTCACATTGATAAAATATTCTTATCGTCCATATTCTAATTTTGTCAGTTGATCCATTAATGTCCTTTATAGCACTTCCCCCATCTAGGACAGAATCCAGTATGGGATCAAATATCCATTTGTCATTTCTTTTTAGCTTTCTTTAATCTGGAATATTTACAGATTTTGTCTTTTATGGGATTGTCATTTTTGAAGAATATGGTATTTCTGGCATTGTTGGATCTGGGTATGTTTCAAAATCATAATATTGAGCCACTATTTTTTTTTTTAATTGATTTATTTTAGAGAGAGGGAGAGAGTGTGTATGCCCATGCAGGCCCAGGGGCAGAGGGAGAGGGAGAGACTCCCAAGCGACTCCCTGCTGAATGCAGGGGCTCCATCTCACAACCCTGAGATCATGACCTGAGCTGAAATCAAGAGTCTGTCACTCGACCCACTGACCCACTTAGGCACCCCATATTGAGCCACTGTAAATCAAAGATATGTTAAGTTCTTTTCTCTCCTTTTCTTGGAAACATCTCAGCTTTTCAGCTTTTACATTTTACTATCAAAATTACAGGTAGAATGAATTTTGTTGGTATTTAATTCATACCTACAGCATTTGTAAAGGTGATGTCATAATCTAGAGCTCTTGGTTAACGATCATGTGGTTTTGATTTTTTAAAAGCTGCATATTTAAGTTTCGTTGATTTTGAATTTTTGTCTCCTTTCCTGGTATTATTGTGCCACCTAGTGGAAATTTATATCCTTCACTACATGTCTAAAAATCTAGATGGACTGCAAGATGCATTTTAACATACTCAGAAAAAAGCAGTTTGGAAAGTTTGAACTTCTTGATGGACTTGGAATTCTTTAGAACAATGACTGTCTTCCTAAACAAGAGTTTAGGACAAATAAAGTTCTTAGTAAGTGAAGGCTTAGTAGAGGTCTTAAAATTATGAGCTGTTGAATGTTAAAACCTGTTTTTGTTTCAACAAGAAACACCCTACATTTATTTTCTTTATCATTGAAATCTTAACCAAAACATATTACATTTCCATCAGTTAATATTAAGATAATTCTTGCTATGTGGATCTTATCAAAAGCCCTTCTCCCCCCCCTGAACTTTTTATTGTGTGCGTCTTCTCTCCAGGCCTAACATAGTGGAGTTTATGTGTTATTTACACATTCCAGGTTTATTTTGAAGTCACAGAAGAACAACACGGTGGGTAACAAATACTCATGAAATGGTTTAAAGGAAAACCATGTGGTACTTTGAAAATAGCCTGAAAACAATTTAGATTTTTATCATTTGAAGACTCCTTACCAAATGACAAGATAAGCTCTAATTTGTGCTTTCTTGGGTAAAAATAAAATGTAAGTTTTTTTTTTCCCCAAAGATTTTATTTTTGGATTTTATTTTTAAGTAATCTCCACACCCAGTGTTGGGGCTCAAACTCACAACCTCGAGATCAAGAGTCACCTTCTCTACTGACTGAGCCAGTCAGATGCCCCCCAGGATTTCATCACGTGGAGAGTTGGCGGTCTTTTCTTCTTGTTATTAAATATGAAGAAGATGCCTTCCTTATCCTTTGTAGTATTTAACATACACATTTTTAGTAGGATTTGAGAAACATTTTAGTCTTGGAGTTGGACGTTCTGCATAATTAAACTGGAATGTGAACTCTTGACATTGTCTTCAGAATACAAATTTATAATAAAGAATATTAAGAATTATCTAACCATGGGGATGCCTGGGTGGCTCAGTCGATTAGGTGTCTGCCTTTGACTCAGGTCATGATCTCAGGGTCCTGGGATTGATCCCTGCGGGCTCCCTGCTCAGTGAGGCGTTTGCTTGTCCCTCCCTCTGCTGCTCCCCCTGCTCTTGCTGTCTCTCTGTCTCTCTCTCAAATAAGTAAAATCTTAAAAAAAAAAGTATTATCTAACCATGTAGGGAGTGTAGTTCTGTATTACAAAATTAAGCCACTCAAGCATACAGCAGCTTTATAGCGTCATGGATGTTTTATAATATTTTCATCTTATCATTATTCTTTCTTAGTTGCTGATGTATAGTCACGATGAGCGGATTAGGAGAAAACTCCTTGGATCCACTGGCCCCTGATTCCCGAAAACGCAAATTGCCATGTGATACTCCAGGACAAGGGTAGGCAGTGTATTTCCAGATGCTTCACCAAAGGCTCCTCCCCCTACCGTTATATTTTTGCTTAAAGATAGCATTCAGCTTTCTGTTATATATATTCTCTGGTTATATATTTTTTTGTCTTTGCTTAAATAATATGATTTCGCTTTGTACTAAGTAGTGTGGCATAGTGATCAGATGGACATCCTTATGATGCAATAGAAATTTTGTTGCTGATTCAGATAGAAGCAAGAATCTTATACTAACACCTTTGATACGACCGTTATCAAGCATTTCTTAGTGGAGGTAGTAGGAGTTAGGAATAGATAATTAAGGTTATCACAAGTAAGACTCTTTGAATTCCTGTAAGAAAATGTTAAGTTGGTATTTTGGCATTTGTGGGGTTTCATCATTCTTTTCCTGAATGAAGTTCAAAGTTTGAAAAATAGAAATCAGATACTTCATTTTATGCAGTGATACTCTAGCCTTTTTAGTATTTGCCAAGGTGAATATGACTTGAGTTTTAATGTAATTGTTGCAAAGTAAAAAAATGACCTGTAAGCCATAAAACCTTGTCATTAATAAGTAGCTAACACTGTTTTCCTTATTATTTGGTGTTTTACTGTCTCTATGAGGTAAAGACTATGTATCCTCATTTTCTGGATGACGAAACTGAGACTAACTCTGCCCAAGGCCATCAGGCTAACAAAGAGGTGGACTTGAATTTAGGTTTGCCTGAATTTCTGCTCTGTTGTACTACTTCTTCAAGACAAGGTTTTGATGGTTTCTTTTGGCTAAATTTAATTTGTTCCGATACAAAGGTTCTGGTGTTGTATAGAGACTGGTTCTGCTCGCTGCTCTTTTGTGATAGGTATATTCATGACCTCCCCCTTCTCTCTCAGTTTTACCTGCAGTGGTGAAAAGTGGAGACGGGAGCAGGAGAGTAAATACATTGAAGAATTGGCTGAACTGATATCTGCTAATCTTAGTGATATTGACAATTTCAATGTCAAACCAGATAAATGTGCAATTTTAAAGGAAACAGTAAGACAGATACGTCAAATAAAAGAGCAAGGTAATACAAAGTAAGAAAAACACTCAAGTCTTTTCAGGAGGAACTTGTTAACTGTGTTTACATTTGTCTTTTTGCTTCCTTGTTGCTCATTGGTGGACCACTGCTAATTGAACCTAGCCTGTGTGGGACTGAACAGATGAGTTGACCAACTTTACTCTTTGAGAAACAGTTAATAGAGAAGTAGATAGAGGCTTGTTTCCTCACCCTGTCATGTGTTAGCTTCCTTTCAGGAAGCCATGGATAGTACATGTAGTAGTGAAGGAAAATTGAGGGCATCTTCTGCCCTCCTCGGTAAATGCTAAGTTTTAACATTTAAAAATTATAGCATTGCTTTCTTATCAGGAAATGTAATATATGTGCATGTGTATGCCCGTGTGTGTGTCTTTGTTCTGGGCACTGTGTGAAGGTGAGTTTGATCTGTAACTGACACATACGCTATTTGTAGTACTGCCTTGTGTCTTTTCAGGAAAAACTATTTCTAATGATGATGATGTTCAGAAAGCTGATGTGTCCTCTACAGGACAGGGAGTTATTGATAAAGACTCCTTAGGGCCACTTTTACTTCAGGCAAGTATATTATACTTTTGAGGAATTTTTAAGACTTAAAAATACACTTTTGTTTCCTTAAATAGGTTTGATTTACCTGTAGCACCTATAGCATGTTTCTCTTACTTTAAAGTAGGAGTTGGGAGCAGGGAGGCTCTTCATAACGTGCACCTGTTAACTTTTCTTTGTTGTTTCAACTAGTTTATTCCAACTACTTTTTAGTTGATCAGCTTAGTTCTTTGTAAATTTTCATTAGGGAGTAGTGTAGTGCCTATAGCTTGACTTGGTATCAAGTGGAAAAACAGATGCTAAGGATGATTTTCTTACTTTTAAAGCTCTTTTCAAGATGTAATTCTTCAAAAATTAGATTAGACAGTGATTCAGCTTTTATGTTGACTGTAGTTATCTTTTTTTCCCGAGTTCTTTTTATTTTTTATAAAACCTTATAGTAATTGTGCTAATGTCAATAGAAATGGTAAATGGTAGCTGATAATTGTGGTGGTTGTTAAATCAACAGTAGTTTTAAAGATTTCTGTTTAGTACTAAGTCTGGTGTCTTAATAGGCTAAGCCTGCCATAACAAAATATCACAGATTGGGTGGCTTAAACAACAGAAATTCCTTTCTTTTTTAAGAGCGAGAGAGCAGGGGAGGGACAGAGGGCGAGGAAAAGAGAGAGAATCTTAAGCAGGTGTGGATCCTGATGCGGGGCTCGATCTTAAGACCCTGAGATCATGACCTGAGCCGAAATCAAGAGTTGGACACTTGACTGACTGAGCCACCCAGGCACTCCCAGAAATGTATTTCTTAAAGTTCTGGAGGCTGGAAGTCCAAGATCAAGTGTTGGCAGGCTTGGTTTCTCCTGAGACCTTTTTCCTTGGCTTGTAGATGGTTGCCTTTTCCATACGTCTTCACATAATCTTTCTCTGTGTATATGCATCCTTAGTGTCTCTTTTCTTATATATGAACGTCAGTCCTATTGGATTAGAGCCCTGTTCTTATGAGGGTTAGGGCTTCAGCATGTCAATTTTGGTGGGGTTACAGTTCAGTCCATAATAGCCAATATTAACATATCCCACTATAGGCATTGGATGGTTTCCTGTTTGTGGTGAATCGTGATGGAAACATTGTATTTGTGTCAGAAAATGTCACACAGTATCTGCAATATAAGCAAGAGGACCTGGTTAACACAAGTGTCTACAATATCTTGCATGAAGAAGACAGAAAGGATTTCCTTAAAAACTTACCAAAATCTACAGGTAGTCTTTTAATGTGTATTTTCTAAATAAGTTAAAAAAATTTATCTTCTTGACCATTTCTTAGAAAACTGAATGTATATTTTGGGAAGTAAAGTGATCAGCCTTGTGCAGAAAGGCAGGTGGTTAATAGCAAAGCTTTCATATACGACCTCGGTGAATTTAGAATTTGGTACACATTTATATGGGGCCAAAATATATAGCGAATTACAAAATGGTGAGATTTCTGTTGAAATGGAGGTTATTCCAATATTATATATATTGCCACTGCGAAATGTCTGTGTAGAAGTTACTGTGGAAAACATAGTAATGAAAAAATACAGCTTAAATTCTTGATGATAGTCATAGATGGAGTTGCCAGCTTTTTAAAAAACTTCTTTTCTTTTGTTTTCCAAAGTTAATGGAGTTTCCTGGACAAATGAGACCCAGAGACAAAAAAGCCATACATTTAATTGCCGTATGCTGATGAAAACACCGCATGATATTCTGGAAGACATAAACACTGGTCCTGAAATGCGCCAGAGATACGAAACAATGCAGTGCTTTGCCCTCTCTCAGCCTCGAGCCATGATGGAGGAAGGGGAAGGTAAGATTGACCACATGTTTGAGATATCTGCCAAACAGTGGACAAATTTGTAGTTCTGTGATTTCCATTGTTGTATTCATTTAGTGAATTCCACATCCTTGGTTGCCTATTGAATAGACTTGTCCAAAAGTTAAGTATAATCCTTACCTGGTTAAATTTTTATTATAGATTTGCAATCCTGTATGATCTGTGTAGCACGCCGCATTACTACAGGAGAAAGAGCATTTCCCTCAAACCCTGAGAGCTTTATTACTAGACATGATCTTTCAGGTAAACACTTGGTGTATGTGTGTGTGTATACATTTTGTTCATTGGAGAGTTTTTATAAAAGTTAACTATTTCTATAGCCTGCACTATGATGTAAGTGCCTACACCCACTGTCATGAATGCTTTGCATGGATTATTTCTTATGTTTCTTATGCAACTCTAAGATTCACTAAGACCCCTGGCATTTGTGTTGGGTATATTTGACACTTAAAATCCCTCAAATAAATAAAAAATAAATGTAGAGGCACCTGGCTTTCTCTCCAAATAGCATTTCATATCAGAAGTTAATATTTCTTTCTCTAACTTTAAACCCATTTTTCATAAATAAGTTTTCAAAAATACAGGTAATTTAATGAGAATTACTGGGAGTAATTCTTAATGTCAACATGAGTTTCAGTTTTTTTTTTTTTTTAAGATTTTATTTTTGAGAGAGAGGGAGAGTATAAGCAGGGGGAGCAGCAGAGGGAGAGGGAGAAGCACGTTCCCTGTTGAGCAGGGAGCCCGACGTGGGGCTTGATCCCAGAATCCCGGGATCATGACCTGAGCCGAAGGCAGACGCTTAACTGACTAAGCCACCCAGGTGTCCCGAGTTTCAGTCTTGGTCTGCCCTTTTTTGACTGTGGGAATAAAGAATTAAAGCCAGTGTTAAGTGTTAAAGCACAATGATGAAGTTAAATCAGGTGGCAGTATTATCTGTATTTACCTTCAGGGTTACTCTTGTGATCATCTAACCTTGAATGGTGATGCCAACGTTTGTCTTCTAGGCACCATCTCTAGGCATTGTCTCCGAAATGAGGAACTAGGCCTGGTGACAGATAGGTTGGGTTACTTGTCCAAGATCCTGGCTAATAAGAAAGAATTTGCTGCTGGGTCTGCCTGATGTTGAAGTCTGTACTGTTTTGTTTTGTGTCCACCATGTGGACCTGCAATAAATAATTTGATAAAATGGAGTAGGTTTAAACATCTAACATACTCTAGCTATTATGTGTGTACATATGTGTGTATGTATATATATGTTATGTACATATACATACATTACAATATTTTAGTGTTTAAAAAAACAGCTATTTTTGTAGTTATCAGTCATTTTATGCAGACTCAGTTTCCTGTCTTGAGGCTGCTTGAGATTAATTTTCACAGATGAAACAATAGCAAAAAAGTTTTTTGTATTCTTAATTTAGTCTTTTTACACTGATAAAGAAAAAATTTTTCCAATATGAAATAATATTTATTTACTTACCTTGAGATTGTCAAACCTGGTGACAGGAATTTTTACCTTCTAAAGTGGTTCTTTCTCTGTATCTATTATGATTTGGCAGATTAAAGAACAATACTTCACATTTTGTAATAGGAAATGCTAAATAGAACAAAAAATACTAAATGAACATCTTTAGAACATCTTTATTCAAGTATAGTGACTAGAACCTTTAAAATTATCTCATTAATGTTTTCTTTTATTATAAAGCAATACATACACATTATAAAAGTTAGAAATTACCAAGCAGGAAAAATCAAATAGTTTCATCTGGGTCACATATTTTCCAGTTGCTACCTGTTCTTTCATAGGAAGTTTGTTGCACTGAGTGCAGTACTTTTTTTGGAGAGGTTTTTTTTTTTTTTAAAGATTTTATTTATTTATTTGACAGAGAGAGATACAGCGAGAGAGGGAACACAAGCAGGGGGAGTGGGAGAGGGAGAAGCAGGCTTCCCACCGAGCAGGGAGCCCGATGCGGGGCTCGATCCCAGGACTCTGGGATCATGACCTGAGCCGAAGGCAGACGCTTAACGACTGAGCCACCCAGGCGCCCCGTTTTGGAGAGGTTTTATTCTCTGTCCCTGATGTAAACTTTTTCTGAGCATCTATTTTGTGTTTGTCATCTGGCTCTTGGAGCTAAGCTCAGGGGAGGTGCTTGAGGACAGAACATCCTTATTCTGGGCACAGCGCATAAACATTTACTCTTTCCTGGAATACATTCGTCCCTTCTTTGTAGGGTCGTCATCTAACCTCCCCCCCCCATTAAGGTTTTTAAAAAAATATGTCATTAAAGGTCTGAATTTGAAACAGATTCTTAGACTGGGGCCTCTGTTTGTCAGCTCATTTGCCATTAGTGCCTTTGTCATCCCCAGTAGCATTTTTAGAACTCTATTTTACCATGTGAAGCTGTCTGAGTTTTCCCAATCCAAACCTGCTTTTCTTCAACATTTTAACTTTTTTGACAAACACATCATGGAGAGGATAAATAGATTAGGAGAGATATAGAAAAGCTTTCCAATCTGTTTGGAATCAAATTATTGACTACTTTTTGTAAGTCATTTGTCTGTACCTCTTGGGTCAGGATTTCTATCACCTTCCTGATTTGGGGGACCCTGTTGGTGCTGAGCATAAAAGGTCATCTGGATCTGGGTATTGCATTTTTTTAGTAAGGCCTGTGCAGAACAGACAAAAACAACCATTGATAGTCTTGACCGCAACATGAGCTTTCAATCATAGTCTGACATTTTGTGACAAGGGAGCATATTTTGTTGTGGATATTCATGTCCTGAATGTTGATCACACAGTTTTTGCCCAGGGCATCCTCAGTAATTATTTTGAATTTTTAAAATGTGACTTAAACATTCTGCAAATCAGCAAGGCTCACTTCAAAAGCACAACTGTTCAGGCCATCAGAGGCAATTTTGGTCCCTTTGACAAAGTTCTTATGAATAATGTTTTTGGATTATTCCTTATATGGAGCATAGCTGGTGCTTTCTCCTCATACCACTCTTTCTTTGACAGTGGGTCAACTACTTTCTTCTTGGCTCCTTTTTAAAAAATTTATTACTATTACTATTATTTATTTATTTATTTTTTTGGAGAGAGAATCTTAAGCAGGCTCCACACCCAGCGTAGAGCCTAGAACTAGGCTTGATCTCATGATCCTGAGATCATGACCTGAGCCAAAACCAAGTTGGACGCTTAACCGACTGAGCCACCCAGGCGCCCCTCTTCTTGGCTAGTTTTTGACATTTTTTGTAAGGTGTTTATTCTTGCCGTCTTGCCCTGGTACTGCTCAGAAAGTGTGGAAAGGCATAGCCGTCCATTTTTTAAGGACCATCTTCATGAAACCTTTTATTTCATAGCATTTTTTTTTTTTTAAGATTTCATTTATTTATTTGACAGAGAGAGAGACAGAGAGGCAACACAAGCAGGGAGAGTGGGAGATGGAGAAGGAGGCTTCCTGCTGAGCAGGGAGCCCGATGTGGGGCTTGATCCCAGGACCCTGGGATCATGACCTGAGCTGAAGGCAGACGCCCAATGACTGAGCCACCCAGGAACCCCTTCATAGCATTTTTGAGTTGTATAAATTGTATAGTCAAATACACTAGTTGTCTCTGGTGTATTTGATGTTAAGCAAAAGTCAGAAACTTCCAGAATTGTAGAAATGAGTATTTGGTTAACCGTCCTGATTTAGATTTTAAGTGTCCAAAAATGCAGTCACCTCTCAGATGGAAAGATTTGTTCCTGCTAGCTGTGTAGGCAGGTATTTTCTTAGTCTTCAGATGTCAAATGTCTTCAGATGAACAATTTTAGTGGTAGGTGTTGTGTTTTCCTTTAAGTGAAAATGAACCTAAGGTTATCTGGACACGTCATATTCTGTACATTCAGAAAGTGAAAGGAGTTTTGTGATACTCTTATGTTTTATACAGTAGAACATTTAATGTAAGTGTCTTGTAGGACTATGTCCTTAAAAAGAAAAGTTCTGGATATAGCAGAGAAAGTGGAGCAAAGATTTAGTGTCTTTATTTTATTCTTCAGCACTGTGCCATTCATGTGCAACCAGTAAATACTGTGGGTTGGATTTAAATCTTTATTTTCTGTTTAATAGGAAAAGTTGTCAATATAGATACAAATTCACTGAGATCCTCCATGAGACCTGGCTTTGAAGATATAATCCGAAGGTGTATCCAGAGATTTTTTAGTCTTAATGATGGTCAGTCATGGTCCCAGAAACGTCACTATCAAGAAGGTAAAGAATTTTGAGTTTGATTCTTGGTCTTGTTACTGTGTTTGTGTACCATAAAGCATTAAGTATATACATGGCCATACATGGCTGCTTTTGTGTGGGGGGTAGGAAAGTGATTCTTGAGCAGTCTTCTTTTAGCCTGCTTATAATTTTGGTGCAGGTCCATTCTTTTCACTGGAGTTTGAAAATGTGGCACTTGAAGTACATTTCCTTTCTCTCCTCTCTTATATGTATCTATTTTGTCAATTGTAGTCACTAGTGATGGCGTATTTTCCCCAACAGCTTATATCCATGGCCATGCGGAAACCCCGGTGTATCGATTCTCATTGGCTGATGGAACCATAGTGACAGCACAAACCAAAAGCAAACTCTTCCGAAATCCTGTCACAAATGATCGGCATGGCTTTGTCTCAACCCACTTTCTTCAGAGGTAATGGTAGATTACTGGGTCTCTTCACATTAAATGCAGCAGTGTTCTCAAGGTGCTTTAGTATTAATTTAGAAAGACGTTGGATTTGCTGAAGTGAGTTTAGATTCCTGGATTGTTACACTTATTTTACTTACTTATTTCTTAAAGATGTTATTTATTATTTGACAGAGACACAGCACGAGAGGGAACACAAGCAGGGGGAGTGGGAGTGGGAGAAGCAGGCATTCCACTGAGCAGGGAGCCTGATGCGGGGCTTGATCCCAGGACCTTGACATCATGACCTGAGCTGAAAGCAGACACTTAAGGACTGAGCCACCCAGGCACCCCTTATTTTACTTACTTTAATGTGCTGCCAAAGCGAGCATATATTTTTAAGATTATATTATTATGTGAAAATGAGGATTTGTTCATTAAATAATTACTTCCTAGGAAAGCTGGGGAATGGGAAGGCTAGTGGATAAAAGAGCATAAAAAATCTGACTACTGCTGTTACCTTTCATTTCTGATATGTTTACGTTGCTTCTAGTGATTGAATTTGAAATTTAAAAGTAGACTTTAAGAAAAAAAGATAGTATTGCTGTTGCTAATGGTAAATGCGCAGCACATGGAAGAGCAGAATATTTATGCGTTAATTATCTTGAGTAATTTGCAGTTACCTCCAGGTCAGCCCCTCGAGGTGTGGCAACTGTAGTAAACCCTGCTGCGAGCCCAGCTACCATAGTTCTTGGCCCTTCACGGTGCTGTGCTTGTGGTCACTCATGTAGATTCTGTGGCATATTAAAAAATACGTTCCTGGGTTCATAACTGATCAATATTTAGATTGGAATTGACACTAAGTATTGCCTAGGAAGTTAAACTCCTGGGCACTTATTTCATCATTTAAAAAAAAAATGTGAGTGCTTTAATGCATGCCTGTAATATTTTAGTGAAAGTTTGTCCTCTTTCTTTGCAGGGAACAGAATGGGTATAGAGCAAACACGAATCCTGTTGGACCAGGCATTAGACCTCCAGCAGCTGGATGTAACAGTTCGGTAGGCGGCATGAGTATGTCGCCAAACCAAGGTTTACAGATGCTGAGCAACAGGACCTATGGCTTGGCTGACCCCAGCACCACAGGGCAGATGAGCGGGGCTAGGTATGGGGCCTCCAATCCCATAGCTTCAATGAACCCTGGGCCAGGCATGCAGTCACCATCTTCCTACCAGAACAGCAACTATGGTCTCAACATGAGTAGCCCCCCACATGGGAGCCCTGGCCTTGGCTCCAATCAGCAGAACATCATGATTTCTCCTCGTAACCGTGGGAGTCCAAAGATGGCCTCACATCAGTTTTCTCCTGTTGCAGGTACTGGTGTAGGCATTTCCTTTTCTTTATTTCTTCTTCCTCAGTAATTCTTCTCTTCTTGCTCTGTTGTAATCCTTGTAAAGTTTGTTCATTTTATAAAAAACTCGAGTTCAGTGACATTTTTGTTACAGTATCCAGTAGTTAATTCTTTCCCTTATTTCTCTCCCAATCCAGGTGTGCACTCTCCCATGGGATCTTCTGGTAATACTGGGAGCCACAGCTTTTCTAGCAGCTCTCTGAGTGCACTTCAAGCTATCAGTGAGGGTGTGGGGACTTCTCTTTTATCCACTCTGTCTTCACCAGGCCCCAAATTGGATAACTCTCCCAATATGAATATGAGCCAGCCAAATAAAGTGAACAGTCAGGATTCCAAGAGTCCCCTGGGCTTGTATTGTGACCAGAATCCAGTGGAGAGTTCAATGTGTCAGTCAAATAGCAGGGATCACCTCAGTGACAAAGAAAGTAAAGAGAGCACTGTTGAAGGGTCAGAGAATCAGAGGGGTCCTCTAGAAAGCAAGGGTCATAAAAAATTACTGCAGTTACTTACCTGTTCTTCTGATGACCGGGGCCATTCCTCCTTGACCAACTCCCCCCTGGATTCAAGTTGTAAAGACTCTTCCATTAGCGTCACCAGCCCGTCTGGGGTCTCTTCTTCCACCTCCGGAGGAGTGTCCTCCACATCGAATATGCATGGGTCACTGCTGCAGGAGAAGCACCGGATTCTGCACAAGTTGCTGCAGAATGGGAATTCACCTGCAGAAGTAGCCAAGATTACTGCAGAAGCCACTGGGAAAGACACCAGCAGTACGGCGTCTTGTGTGGAAGGAAATGTCAAGCAGGAGCAACTAAGTCCTAAGAAGAAGGAAAATAATGCACTTCTTAGATATCTGCTAGACAGGGATGATCCTAGTGATACACTCTCTAAAGAACTGCAGCCCAAAGTGGAAGGAGTGGACAGTAAAATGAGTCAGTGCAGCAGCTCCACCATTCCTAGTTCAACTCAAGAGAAGGACTCTAAAATTAAGACAGAAACAAATGAAGAGGTAATTTGTTTTTCTCTATTCCAGCTTAGTGATTGTGTTTAATCATTGCATATCTGTGTTAGAAAGACCATGTGTTATATGCAGAATCTTATCTTCTGTTTTAGGTTTATGTGATAGAAGTTACCCTTGAGCTGTCATTTCTTTATAATTTTTTGGGCATCAGTAAAGTGTATTTTTATTTATTTATTTATTTATTTAAAAAAGATTTTATTTATTTATTTGACAGAGAGAGAGACACATAAGCAGGTGGAGTGGGAGAGGGAGAAGTAGGCTTCCCGCGGAGCAGGGAGCCCGATGCGGGGCTTGATCCCAGGACCCTGGGATCATGACTTGAGCTGAAGGCAGACGCCTAACCGACTGAGCCACTCAGGCGCCCCAGTAAAGTGTATAATGATGGAAATACCAGATGTGTGTGTTTTAAAATGTGACTCGTTAACTCGAACCTGTTGGTAGCCAGTTTGAAAATTTTCATGGAGGTTTTTATTGTTGGAATGAGCAGATTGGGTCTTTTTAAAGGGATAGTAGAAAGAAACGGGGAAAAAAATTTGTATTAAGTAACAGATTTTGATTTGTACCTAAAAACAAATTCGTACTAGGGGCGCCTGGGTGGCTCAGTTGGTTAAGCAGCTGCCTTCGGCTCAGGTCATGATCCCAGGGTCCTGGGATCGAGCCCCGCATCGGGCTCCCTGCTCGGCGGGGAGCCTGCTTCTCCCTCTCCCTCTGCCTGCCTCTCTGCCTACTTGTTCTCTCTCTCTATCTCTCTGTCAAATAAATAAATAAAATCTTTAAAAAAACAAAAAACAAAAACAAATTCGTACTATACGTGATTTCATTCTATATAAGGGTTTCCCATACTGCTTGAGGATCACTTTTCTGGGAGACTTCGCCTGAGAAAATTAAAGTCTTGGGGGAAGTCTTACTGTTAGGATGTCTGTTTAATTTTGTTTAACCTAGTGCTCTCCAAACTGTGGACCAAGAACCGTTTTTAAGACATGCCTATGAATCTCTTATTGAACGTCAGCTTGTTGCCTTTATTATTAATCACACTTGTTTTTTGAAGGTAGGTGTAGAGGCAGACCTCTCTGTCAACTAATGATCCTGACATTAGCTGGAAAATATCCTACAGTTTGAGAATTAAAGTTCTAGTGCAGATTAAAAAAATGCCCCTTCAAAAGCAGTTCCAAACCCAGAGAATTTATTTCAGTACACTGATCTAAGTTTCAAGGAAGAAGATTTGGGGGTAGGGGTCTTAAGAAGCCAGACTTTAAGTTGGACATTACTGTTTTAGGTAACTTTTGTATTTTACTTATTCCCATTTTATTTGTGTTCTTCTGATGAATATGTTTATACCTATGTATCTAGTAATGTTAATTAAAAAAAAATTAACACAGGTTAATTAAAGAATTTTTTTCCCAGGGATCTGGAGACTTGGATAATCTAGATGCTATTCTTGGTGATCTGACTAGTTCTGACTTTTACAATAATTCCATATCCACAAATGGTAGTAATCTGGGAACCAAGCAACAGATGTTTCAAGGAACTAATTCTCTGGGTAAGAAAGAACTAGGTTTTATTCTTGCTGCCTTTTAAAAGTTTCTGCACATTTGTATGTAGTTACCCCTTGAACAACACTGGTTTGAACTGCACGTGTTCAGTTACACACGTAGATTTTTTGGATAAATACAGTACTGTAAATGTATTTTCTTACGATTTAAAAACAACAACAACAACAACAACAAAAAACCCCCCAAAACCCAAAACAAAAAACAAAACGCAGGGCTTAAACTCAAACCCTTGAGATCAAGACCTGAGCCGAGATCAAGAGTTGGACACTTAACTGACTGGGCCACCCAGACACACCTCTCATGATTTTCTTGATTTCTCTAGTTTATTTTAACAATATAGTATATAACACACGTAACATACAAAATACATGCTAATTGACTTATTGATAAGTCTTTTGGTCAAAGTAGGCTATTAGTAGTTAAATTTCAGGGGTCAGTAGTTATATGGACCATGTGTTGGGGGCTCAGTGCTCCTAACCCTGTGGTGGTGTTCACGGGTCAGCTGTACTCTTACAATAAGATGGGAATCTAATTAGCATTTTTAACTTCAAAATACATATCGTGCCTCTCAGGTTTTTTTTTTTTTTTAAATAATTCATAGTGCATATGTTTTAGAAAGTTTCTTGGACATTTTCCTGTTTCTTAAAATTTCCTGTTTGTAACTAATATGCCAGTAATCATGGAACTTCTAGGAAAATGTTTGTCTTTGGTTGCTCCAGATGAATAGTAGCTACCAGAGCGTGTATTTTTATTAGGCACAGAGACTTGAATTAAAAAGCAGCTAAAACTGTAGATTGAAACTTCTCCTGTGACACTTGTGGAACCTTGTCATTTAGCTGTGAGTCTTCTCTTCTTCTGGTGTGTGCTGGTTCTCCCCCAGCCTCTCTTCCACAGCTGTGTGGTTTCCTCATTCATCAGTTTAAGAAAGGTATACTACAGGTATTAAAAATTCACAGTTATCAGGAATGGTGGTTACTCACTTTCAGTGGCACCATTTCCTAAACTGAAATGGGTAGTCCGATCAGTCAGATAGATTGGAGAAAGAAAAAAGTTAGGGGGAAATACCACATTTCATTCCTTGTTTGATTAGCAGGCAACTTCTCTAGTTACATTTAATTTTAAATTTTAAACAGAATCCACTTAAGTACATATAGGGAAGAACCTCTAGGAGTTTGAACATTGATAACATTTTCAGTATTAAGTGAAGCAGAATATGAATGACCATGTCAGGCTGTGGAGCAGTACATCAGCCAGCACTGGGACTCTTGTTTCTACTGTATTTGGAATATGAGCTTTTTTTCTTCTTTTTGTTTTCTTCTGTACTTAGTGTTTATTTTAGTAAGGAAGACATTCTTGTGTGGGTGGTATTGGTATTTATGTACTGTGCTTGGTTATTTAATGTACTGAATCATCAGAGGATTCTTATGTATTGTGCATCTGTGTTTCAACAGGTTTGAGGAGTCCACAGTCTGTGCAGGCCATTCGTCCCCCATATAACCGAGCAGTGTCTCTAGATAGCCCTGTTTCTGTTGGCTCGAGTCCTCCAGTAAAGAATATCAGTGCTTTCCCCATGTTACCAAAGCAGCCCATGTTGGGTGGGAATCCAAGAATGATGGATAGTCAGGAAAATTATGCCTCAACTATGGGTATGTTATTTTTAATCAGTACTTATGATTAAAATTTTCTTTTGGGTAAAGCAAATTTAAAATACTTAAATCCATTTAAATAATTTGGATTAAATAACAGGTTTTTGAATAACAGTAGCATAATATTTCTTTCACGAGTTTCCTTAATTTATTCTTCATCTTGGTTATTTTAAACTTTCAGGGAAGCTAGTTGAATACGTGGCAACAATTGCCTATCAAAAATGTCTTAAAAAATAAATGTCTTAATAGTTGGCCAGCCCTGTTCTTCGGAATACAGCACTTTTTTGGTCAAGTTTGCGTGTAATGACTGTACTTATGTAGGAAGGATTTTAGTATAATATGGGAAAGACATAATCATTTCTACCTGTTTTAGGTGGACCAAACAGAAATGTGACTGTGAATCAGACTCCTTCCTCAGGAGACTGGGGCTTATCAAACTCAAAGACCAGTAGAATGGAACCTATGAGTGCCAACTCCATGGGAAGACCAGGAGCAGATTATAATGCTTCTTTACCCAGACCTGCAGTGGGCAGCTCGATGCCCACCTTGCCGCTGCGGGTCGGTAGCATCCCAGGGGCGAGACCAGTGTTGCAGCAGCAGCAGCAGATGCTTCAAATGCGTAAGCATCCCCTCCGTAAAAAAAAAGAAAATCAGATGATTTAGGGTAATTTTTGCTATTGCCTTCTTTGAAAATGTATCCCCTCTTTTTCTTCCACCAGGGCCTGGTGAGATTCCCATGGGAATGGGAGTCAGTCCGTATGGCCAGGCAGCGCCATCTAACCAACCAGGTTCCTGGCCAGATGGCATGTTGTCCATGGAACAGGGCCCTCATGGGACTCAAAATAGGTGGGGCTTTGTTACGTGACTCTGTTGAAAATGCTAGCATTGGATTATCTAGACAAGGGTCAGAACACAGGAGCAACCCTGAAAGAGAATGAGGAAAACTCACTGTGATTGAGGTGCTTGGCTGCCATCTGGGCGTTTCTTGTCTGTGTAAAAATCGAGGTGAGGCAGCAAGCCAGCGAGGGAGGAGACCGCTTCATTGTTCAGCTGTCAGGACCAGTGAGTGCTCAACCTGGAGAGGGTAGATGACCACCAGTTTGAGAAGATAAATGGTGTTCAGGGGGTGAGCCTCAGCTTTCTGGCAGATTAATTTTTAAGGATTTTGTTAATTCTTTTCTAAAATTATTTAAAACATTTCAGGGATGGTGAAAGTGAACTGTAGCACTCTGTTTTTGTGGAAGAAAGATGTGGATTTTGTCTGTATTTCATTTTTATTTAGCTTGGTCAGTAACTCATTTGCATGAAAGAAGCCACCTGTAAAAGTCAAGTCTAACTTGAATTCTTTAATTAAGCAAAGAAAAAAATCGAGCTATTGAGTAGACAGTGGCATAGCTATGTGAGTTTATTAGCTTGAGTGCTTCTCTACTCAATGGGGAACAAATAGTCTCATGATGGAATTTTTTTCTGAGGCAGAATGAATATCTGGTTCTATGTCCTTCTAATATGTTGGAGGACTGTGGCACCTTACTGTAGGTGTATGGAGTTTGAATTATACTTGTTAATACGTGAGCTCTGTGGGCCAAGGATAACAAAAAGTTATTTTGGCAGATCCCGGGCTCAGTTTGCTGATAGTTCAACATTTCTGTGTTTTTTTTTTTTTTTTTTTAATTTTCCTGGTCCTTTGTTGATTTCTTCAAGTTAACAAATAGCGTCTTCTATTCTTGTACTAGCCCATCCCCCTCAGCCTCTGCTATCCCCTCACATGTCTGGGGATCTAGTAGTTACATTTTGGTGGTGGGATTGTAAATTAGATATGTGTAAGCTAGATGTGGTGGTTGTAAGATGGCCTGGCTCAGTTTAAAACTGTGGGCCTTCAATTTAAGTTGGTGCCATTTGCTCTTCTCTGTTACTTGGTTTATTATTTGTACTCGTCATATTTAAGTTATTACTGTGTATTAAAAATGTGCGTGGTTACTGTGTGTGTGTGTGTGTGTGTGTGTGTGTGTGTGTGTGTGTGTGTGTTGGAGGAAAAGCAGCATTGACATTGATTGCAAATCTCTTTTTAGGCCACTTCTTAGGAATTCCCTGGATGATCTCCTTGGGCCACCTTCTAACCTAGAAGGGCAGAGTGATGAAAGAGCATTGTTGGACCAGCTGCACACTCTCTTGAGCAACACAGATGCCACAGGCTTGGAAGAAATTGACAGAGCTCTGGGCATCCCTGAACTTGTAAATCAAGTAGGTGGCACTAACACGGAAATGGAGGTGTATATGTGCACGCTCTCAAATGAGCATGTGTGTGCGCACATCCATGAAGCCACGCACGTGAATGCCTGTCTGGGAATCTTCCCTGTTAACTTGAGTTACATCACTACATTCATGGAGGCCAGTATTAAATTTAGAAATCATACTGCCAGCAGCCTACTGTTTTGTAAAGCTGTCCAATTTTAGGCAGCTATAGAAATGATCCAATAAAATTTCTATGCGGTTTTATTTATTTATTTATTTAAAGATTTTATTTATTTGACAGAGACAGACATAGCGGCGAGAGAGGGAACACAAGCAGGGGGGAGTGGGAGAGGGAGAAGCAGGCTTCCTGCAGAGCCAGGAGCCTGATGTGGGGCTCGATCCCAGGACCCTGGGCAGATGCTTAACAACCGAGCCACCCAGGCGCCCCTTCTATGCAGTTTTAAAAATGCTGTTTTTTACTTATGTTAGTTGAATCCTCATTTTTATAATTAACTCTTTTTACTACCTGGCCAAGCAGTGTATACTCTGAGGAGACAGGCTTTTATTTGTGTCAAACAAAACCCAGTTACAGTAGTGAATATGAAATATGAACATCTCAACAATAGCATCTCTCATTCCCAGTTACCTATGCAGCCTTATGAAAATATGTCATTCACAAACCTATATTTTTGAAACGGAAAGAACCGTGTGTGTGTGTGGGGGGGTGGGGCAGTGTATAGATACGTACTCAATGATAATTAGGCAAGATTCTTAGGGGGTCACACAAAGGATCATACTCCTCTGTGGCAAACACTGCCACAGAAGTTTGTAAAGGGTGAGTGGGAAATGTAGAGCAGTGATGATGTATGTCTCTAGCAATACCATTTTCATGCCCCTGGTGCTGAAGAACGGCGTCTCACGTGGCTGAGGGTGGATGTGAGGGCTACACAGAGACCGATAAGCTTGAACTACCCCTTAAAATTTTATTTAAGCTGGAAAGAGCTTTCTCTGTTCTAATGATAAAATAGTTAATGATCATTATGTAAAATCTGACAATGACAAAAAAAAAGTACATGTTAAAAAAAATGAAAAATCCTCTTTAATCCCTCAGTCATCTTTTTAAATTTTTTATTTAAATTTTTCTTTTTTCATTTTTTAAAGTAATCTCTACGCCCAACATGGGGCTCCAACTCACAACCCCGAGACCAAGAGCCACAGGCTCCATCCACTGGGCCAGCCAGGTGCCCCTCAGTCATCTTTTTTTGTTTAATATATATGTCTTTAATTTTAATAGGCATGTAGTATCTACTATAGAGAACACAATTTATTTAACCAGTACTCTACTGATGAAAGTTAAATTGTTTCTAAATAATTATCATAAACAATTCTGTGAATTACTCCCATCCTGTTCACTTAGTTTTTCTTACCTACAGTCTGAGAGAAAGGTTGATTGGGTTAGAGAGAGTGTATATTTTAGAGTTTTGTAGGTGGTTTTCCTAAAGGATCATACAGCTGCTTTCCTACACAGAGGCTGGGATTGGGGTTCCTCACCCTCACAAGCACTGTGCTGTGGCCCAAGTAGATGAAAGACACAGTGTGGACAAGCAAGTGATGAAACAAATACTGAGCGTGATTACTCTTTTAAATCTTTCCCAGTCTGATTGGCAACAAAGATGCTTGTTTTATTTTTATTTTTTTAATGATTTTATATTTAAGTAATCTCTTACACCACTGTGGGGCTCGAACTCACAACCCCAAGATGAAGAGTCATGTGTTCTTCTGACTGAGACAGCCAGGCACCCACAGGTGCATGTGTATGTGTGTTTTTTTGTTTGTTTTTTCCCAAGAGGGAGAGAGGAGGAGGCTGGGAGGAGCAAAGGGAGAAGGAGAGAGACTCTTAAGCAAGCTCCAAGCCTAGTTTGGAGCCCGGTGTGGGGCTCGATCTCACAACCCTGAGATCGTGACCTGAGCCGAAATCAGGAGTCGGAGGCTTAACTGCCTGAGCCACCCAGGTGCCCAGACATGCTTGTTTTAAATTGTATTTTGTTGATTTGCAGGACTGAACGTATTTCATGTTTTTTGGTCATTTATATGTTTTTAAAATAGTTTCCTGATGGGGTTTTTATCTGCAACAGTACTTTATGCAGGTTTTTTTATTGACTTGTTGATTCTTTCATTTAACAAATATTTGTCTTCTGTATGCCAGTTAGTCTTTTTTTAGAGGCTGAGGGGCAGTAATGAACAAATTAATTTCTGCTCCCAAAGCTCAGATTGCCCTGGAGCAGGCACACATCAGGCAAGGAGCCACCCGGATGGAGGCAGACATGGTGTGGTGGAGATCAGCACGAAGGGCCTGTGTCATAAAAGGACCTTTTCTTAGGGTGTCAGCATTTTTCTCTAATTCTCTAAATTATTTTCTCTGAAATAATTTCTTCTGTCTGAGCTGTGATTTGAAGGCTGTTTACTTGTCTAATATATTTGAATAGTTTTCCCAGTTTCTTTTTAGTGGGGGCTTGTTGTAGTCTTACTCTTTAGTTTAAAAATGTTTGTGTTTTCAAGTCCAGAATGATGAGATAAAGAATTACTGGGGACTGGGGTGAGTGGTCAGGAAAGCTTTTTTTGGGTAGATGACATGTAAGGTGACATTTGAAGGATGAGATGGAGCCAGCTCGGCAATCAGCTAGGGGAAGAATGTTCCAGAAGAGGTACAGCTAACTCAGAGGCCTCAGGCAGGGAAGGGCGGGGTTCTACCAAGGGACTGAAAGTCCGTGAGAGCAGAGAGGGATTTCTTTGAGACGTCGATGGAGAAGTAAACGGAAGCTGGTTCCACAAACCATCTTATGGAGTCTGGAATTTTTCTGCTATATTGGGAAGCCATGGAAGATTTTAAGCTTGCTTTCCTTTTTTGTTATAGTTAATTTTTATTTTTAGCCAAGTAACCTGTGTTTCAAACTGTAAAATGGTACAAAAATAGACTTTTTGAAAAATCACACGCATTTGCCCCACTCAGAGATAGTGAAACTCAAACTATTTGGGGTATATTTCTAAGTACTATGAGTATGCAGCTATTCTTCTTCAACTTCAGTCTGTATCTGTTGATTTCCTGTTACGATAGCTGACTGCATTCATTTTCCCTTGTCTGAGAACCTCGGGGTCAGGTGTGCTCTGGAATTCAGGAATTTTTGGATTTAGAAAGGTAAAATGGTGCATATATGCCATTTATTTTGTGGTACCCCTGGTGTAATTTTGAGCAAAACTTGTCATTTTAGGCATGACGTTAAGTGTATTGGGCCCTTATGTGTCTGAAAATATCTTTATTGCATCCCCTGCATGTCTGGCTGTGTATTAAATTTTGGGTTGAAAATAATTTCCTCTTAGAATTTTGAAAGAGTTGTTCCACAGTTTTTTGGCATCCAGTGTTGCCATGGACTCATATTTCAGTCTGATGCCTGCTCTTTCGTGTGCGACCCATTGATTGTCTCTGGAATTATTCAGGAACTTTTTCCTTTTAAAGTTGCATGAAACCTTATCATGGTGTGGGTCTTATCTCATTCAGAGTCCAGAGTGCTAACCATTACACCATGGAACCGCCACAGGTCTTATTCATTCTGCTGTATGTCAGATGCACAGAGACTCCTTTTGGTTTGGGGGCATTTTTGTGTATTGTTTCTCTTCTCTTTTCTTTTTAATTTGTGAGTTTTAATTGCATTTATTGGTAATGGGGCTGAATGTCTTTTTCTTTTTAAAAAAATTTTTTTTAGGGTTGAATATTTCTAAAGCTTATCAGACATGTCATTTGGTATCATTTCTTTAATCATTTTATCTCCTGTATTTTCTTACCTCTTTGGGATGTCTATTGACATGTTGGGTATTACACTGAATCTGTGTTTTTTAATCTCTATTTTCCTTGTTTCTGAGTTACTTTTTACTTGTTTGTGTCTCTTTCATGTTGGAAGCTTTCACCATCACATATCTTGAAATTCTTGACTATCTTTTTATATTTAAGTATGATGTATTAAAAAGAATCAGTCTTCACTGAAAGTATTTGATGGGGGGGGGGCTAGCCCTTTTATTTCAGGACTCCACAAATTGCAACATGTAGAGCTGTTACCACCTCCTCTTCTACTCACACTGTATAGTTTTCCTTGCCTGGGAAGTTTTAATTACCTGGTTGCATTTTGGGAGCTGGGCTGGGAGGCAAGTTGATGATACCAGAGTGTTAAGATATAAAATATAAAAATTTTACTAGAAATTATAAATAAGATTTCCTGTTTTCAGCTTCTGCTTGCTCTTACCTCTCTGCTCTGCTTGGTGTCCCAGAACTGAGGTAGTTGAGGGAGTAAGTAGGTAGAAGGTATAGCTACATGGCTGTGCAGAATTGGGGAGCAGGTTAGGGGCCGGGAGGTAGCTGCTACCCTGCTCTCTACTCAGATTCCTAACCAGCCACGTTTGAGCACTTTGCCTGACCCTCTACATCCCCAGTGGAGTCTGTCATTGGCTCCGTGGGAAACATTTGCTCGGGTCTTACGTGTTTTCCCCTACAGGCACACGGATCTCAGCTTCTCTACTTTCTTGAGTTGGTTGCTCCTCTCTTTTTCTGTCTTGCAAACGCCTGTTGAAATACTTTGTTGCCTTTCTTATTCTCATTGCTTTGTGGATAGATGCTACCTTTTATTTATTTATTTATTTATTTATTTATTTATTTATTTATTTATTTATATTTTTTAATTTTTTAAATTTTTTATTTTTATTCTTATGTTAATCCCCATACATTACATCATTAGTTTTAGATGAAGTGTTCCATGATTCATTGTTTGTGCATAACACCCAGTGCTCCATGCAGAATGTGCCCTCCTCAATACCCACCACCAGGCTAACCCATCCTCCCACCCCCCTCCCCTCTAGAACCTTGTTTTTCAGAGTCCATCGTCTCTCATGGTTCGTCTACCCCTCCGATTTCCCCCGCTTCATTCTTCCCCTCCCGCTATCTTCTTCTTCTTCTTCTTTTTTTTTTTTCCTTAACACATATTGCATTATTTGTTTCAGAGGTACAGATCTGAGATTCAACAGTCTTGCACAATTCACAGCGCTTACCAGAGCACATACCCTCCCCAGTGTCTATCACCCAGTCACCCCATCCTTCCCACCCCACCCCCCACTCCAGCAACCCTCAGTTTGTTTCCTGAGATTAAGAATTCCTCATATCAGTGAGATCATATGATACATGTCTTTCTCTGTTTGACTTATTTCACTCAACATAATACCCTCCAGTTCCATCCACGTCGTTGCAAATGGCAAGATCTCATTCCTTTTGATGGCTGCATAATATTCCATTGTATATATATATACCACATCTTCTTTATCCATTCATCTGTCAATGGACATCTTGGCTCTTTCCACAGTTTGGCTATTGTAGACATTGCTGCTATAAACATCGGGGTGCACGTACCCCTTCGGATCCCTACTTTTGTATCTTTGGGGTAAATACCCAGTAGTGCAATTGCTGGATCATATTCATTTATTTATTTTAATAAGTAACTTTTTAAAAAGATTTTATTTATTTATTTGACAGAGAGACAAGAAGAGAGGGGATACAAGCAGGGGGGAGTGGGTGAGGGAGAAGCAGGCTTCCCAAGGAGCAGGGAGCCCGATGTGGGGCTCGATCCCAGGACCCTGGGATCATGACCTGAGCTGAAGGCAGACACTTAACCGAGTGAGCCACCCACGCGCCCCAGGATACTACCTTTTAAATTCTTTGCTATTCCTTTAGTAGAGTTAGCAAGAGAAAGGAGGTAGACATGCAAGGTTAATCCATGTTTAACTTACAGTATGATTTACTTTATAGAAAGAGATTTCAGATTCCTTTCTGGAGAAGGGAATTAGAATGATGGGACAGAGCAGATGCATAGAACCATTTACTACAAGAGTCCAAGAATGTGTCTTGGAGAGGGTCATAGCAGTGGAATGGAAGAAGGGAAGGCTGTGTGATACGTCATATGGAAGAAAAACTGACAGGACTCAGTGGACTGTGTGTGCCTGTGTGTGTATGCGCATGCACACACACACACACACACACACATGCTTGGAAAGGGAGAATGTGAGGAATCCAGATTGCTGGCTTTAGTTCTGGGCACATGGTGTTGCCATGTTGCCATGAGGGGAGGATTGGAGGAAGATCCGGGTCTTTTGGGGGAGGGGCTGTTGGGAATCATGACTTGTGTTTTCTGCGCGTGAACTCCTGAGATGCCGGTGACATCCAGGTGAAGTTGTTAAGCAGGCATTTGCGTAAGCAGAGTCAGAACTCAGAGACACTTGAACTGGAGACGAGTTTGGCCGTTGTCGCTAGTAGATGAGAAGACCAGAGTAGAAGATGTAGCTAGAGAAAAGAAGAGGGGCCTAGGACTGAACCCTGATGAATGCCTACCATGCCTCCGAGGAGAGGTCAGAGAGGTGGGGAAATCGAGGGTGGGGTCACTGTCACAGTGGGGTGACGTGTGTTTTGGGGCGAGACTGTTGCCTGCACACATACACTGTGTGCCTGTGGATAAGAAGGTGCAGTACCTGACAGGCTTTTCTTGTCTCAGCGTGGCAGGCTCTTCCCTCCTTCGGAACATTTGTTTTCACTGTTGTTCTGTTACCTGTTCGACTTTACTGCATACATATCCTTTGCATGTAGAGAAGTGATGCCAAGCACATAGCAGGCACTTGATAAATACTTGTTGAATGAATGGGTTTCTTAATAATCCCTCCAGCCATACAAATAGTAGTGGACGGCCACCTTTAGGTTTTATTTGTACAACTAGTAATACGCTTCGGGGGATATGAGTTTATGTTGATTTCCCCGGTCTCTTCCAAAATCACCTCTGATCACCACCAAAATATTCCTATATTAATTATATGAGAATTGATCACAATTTTAATTAGTTTTTTTATACTTGGCTTCGGAGGTCTGTGTTGGTACAGAAATCTGGTCTGGAACAAATAGCATTTCTCCAGGTACTCTTTGTCTGTGTGAGACTCTGTGCTAGGCACTGGGACACATTTGTGAAAACATGGGTCATGGTCTGTGTTCTCATGGAACTTCAGACAATAAACTTGATTTTACTTTTGGAATTCTGCGGCATCCTTGTTTGCATGTATTGACTTTATTTTTTACCTTCCTTGGAGCATTTGATTTCTGTTGCTTTCTAGATGTACTTTACTGTTCATTTATGTGTTTGATGTTTAAGGGACAAGCTTTGGAGTCCAAACAGGATGCTTTCCAGGGCCAAGAAGCGGCAGTAATGATGGATCAGAAGGCAGCATTATATGGGCAGACGTACCCGCCACAGGGGCCTCCAGTGCAGGGAGGCTTTAATCTTCAGGGACAATCACCATCTTTTAACTCAATGATGAATCAGATGAACCAGCAAGGCAGTTTTCCTCTCCAAGGAATGCACCCAAGGGCCAACATCATGAGACCCCGGACAAACACCCCCAAGCAGCTCCGGATGCAGCTTCAGCAGAGGCTGCAGGGCCAGCAGGTAAGCAGCCTCGAGCTCGCCTCAGCCAGACGCGTCTTCCCTCTGGCTGCCTCCTGTTTGATTGGTTGTCAGGCTTTGTTCTTCAGGGCTTTTGCCACTGCCTCTCTCTCTCTTGCCATCTCACACTTTTTTGTTTTGACTTTTGTGTAACATTTGTTTGTACAGGTAGTTCCTTGTTAGGGAGTGGTCCTGCTGGAATTGGTCAGGTCCTCCTTACCTTTTGATAAGATTATTCTATTGTACAGGTTAAAAAGTGAAAAATGTCCGAGGGGATGGCACTTGGGGGAGAAAAGTATTTTTTGATGGCTTAGAGGTAGATGATTTCTATTTTTAAAAAAGTCCTTAATATTCATACCAGATACTTACTGATTTGAACATTCTTTTTATGGAACCTCTGCTTTCTAGATGTTTTATAAAACTTCAACTCTGTTAATATTCTAAACTAGGAGTTTGCTTTTTTATTGTTTCCTTAATCTCTAGCACATTTTTAAAAATTTAATTATTTATATTGTTTATGTCTTGGGTATGCTGAGTTATTAAATGTGGCAGAACCGAACCATATAAGCTGATGAGTGAGTGAGTGTCAGGTCCAGTGAGCCAGAGACTTCTAGGGTATTAATACTACTAAAAGTCAATGTAGGTACTCTGCAAAGCTGTGTTAGTACAATCATGGTATCGTTTTACTTTTTACCACTTCTTTCCACTAAAAGTTACTTAGGAAAAGCTAACAGAAGAGGTAGTTTATTTAGTGTTGGTCTGAGCAAATTAAAGCTATTTCCCTAATGGCCTAAATAATCCCACAGAAAATCTGACTTAATGAATCCTTTGAGTTTCTGTTGAAGATACTCTTTAAGCTGCAGATTTGTATTTTTACTTTTCTTCCTGATGCCAAACAATAAAGCTTCATATGCTTGCCAAGGACTTTTCAGCCTGAAGTTTTTGAAGTATGGAAGTATATTGGTTCAGTGTAGATGTGACTTAACCAGGTTAATGTGTTGGAAGTAGCATCATGATCTTACCGGGTGGTGCTGAGGATTTAGAAAGCTGTTTGGGGCTCAGTGACACGCTCCACTTGCATCCTAACCAACCTGTCTCTCCCCAGTTTTTGAATCAGAGCCGTCAGGCCCTGGAGATGAAAATGGACAGCCCCACTGCTGGGAGTGCTGCCGTGGTGAGGCCCATGATGCAGCCCCAGGTCACCTCCCAGGTGAGGAAAGTGAGTCTGTCCACGGTCACTCCCGTGGGCCCTGCACAGGGCCTGGTCCGTACTTAGCCCTCAGTAAATGTATGTTGAAACACAGCAGTTCCCAGTTTCTTGTGTAAGAAACCATTCCTTGCTCTCATCACACTTCCTCTTCCATTCTTCTCTCTTGCTGGTGATGAGGAAGAATCAGGAGGGGAGGCTCTTTTATTAAAACCATGGATTCGTGTTTTTTTAATTAATTCCCTTTGTGATTTGCTGTGTTGTGAAAACAGCTGATACTTTTTCGGGATTTAAAATAATAAATCTGTAAACTTTTCTTTGTTTCTGGGTTATGAAACTATATGCTCATTGGTAAAATATGAGATTGTAAGAAGAAAAAAGTAAATAATACGTAATCCGACTCTCAAGGACTATGTCTGAGATGACTTGTTTCCCATAATGGGAAGGATGATGTTCAAGTTCTCTGTACCTCCAGCTCAAGGTGGAGACTGTCCTAAGGTATTTTCTTAATGTGCACGAGGCAGATGACCACACAAAAGTCCTTTACTGTGGTTGGAAAGACTGTTCATAATGACTGTAAAAACAAACAAAACATCCCACTGTGAAGCGCCCAGTATTTGCTGTCTTAGGCCTGCTTGGAAGTACTTTGATAATCCGACATCTTGAATAAGCTGAGCTAGGATGCCCTCCAGAAAGATAAAAGTTTGCTTTTTGCAGTTGCTTTCTCCCAGCTGATAGGGCCCAAGTCAGCTTTTTGGTTCTGTGCTTTGACCATGTTACCTCCTGAACTTCCAGACAGCTGCTCCTAATCCTCTATCTCTTGTTTCAAAAGCTTTCAGAGACTATACAGGCCCTTCTGGGGTAGACTCCTGTTTATTGAGTATAACCCCGTTCTTTTGGCGGGCCCCTCCTCCCACCCTCTTATTGCTGTCCTTTTCCATCTTGTAGTTTTATTTCATAGTTTCTGAAAAACTTGTCCTCAAATTCTACCCTTAAATGTTCTCTCACTTTGAGGAATGTTTTCAGTGTGAAAGTTTGACAGCTTGCCCAAACAGTTTCCAGGGCTCTGTTCTGCACCCCGTCTGCCCCACCTAGCCAAGATGCCTTTACCAAAAGGAGAATTGTGCATTTTTCCTTTTGTAGGAAGAAAGGCATTGGGTGTTTTTCTCTCCCGCCTAATGTATGGTGGTGGTCCCGTGTGTATGAATTGGCTGGGTCCTGCTACGTGTGTGTAACTGCATTCTTCCTTGGGTATTAGCAGGGTTTTCTGAACGCCCAGATGGTGGCTCAGCGCAGCAGGGAGCTGCTGAGTCATCACTTCCGACAGCAGCGGGTGGCCGTGATGCAGCCGCAGCCGCCGCAGCCGCAGGCCTTCAGCCCGCCCCCGAACGTGACCGCCTCCCCCAGCATGGATGGGGTTCTAGCAGGGCCCGTGATGCCGCAGGCTTCTCCCCAGCAGTTCCCGTATCCACCAAATTATGGTAAATTTTGATGGTGAAAATGGCTTCCCCAGAGTAACAGATCTGTTGTACGTTAAACGCCAGATAGTACTTACTCCCTTTTTG
This sequence comes from Neomonachus schauinslandi, assembly GCF_002201575.2. Taxonomy (NCBI): domain Eukaryota; kingdom Metazoa; phylum Chordata; class Mammalia; order Carnivora; family Phocidae; genus Neomonachus; species Neomonachus schauinslandi. Next base: position 125,208,406 of record NC_058412.1, read on the forward strand.
TCATTAACTAGAAAGATAGAATTAATTAAAAATAACAGAACAAGGGATGGTGACCAATGAGACTGACAAGGCACAAGTAGAGGCCAGATCAGACGAACCCTAGAAGTCTTGAAGAGTTTGGTGTCATTCTGAAGGTGGTGGCAAGTCACTGAATGTTCATAGATGTGCTTAGATTTGCACTGGGGCAAGGGCACTTGAGGCCTGTGAGGCACCTGCATCAGAAGGACAGCAAGGAGAGCAGGGAGAGTGGAAGACGGGAGGACAGAGCACCCCAAACAGGAGACGATGCTCTTGTAGTCAGAATGGAGAAAAACTGGTTGGTCTAAAAAAACAAAAACAAAAACAAAAAACCCCCCAGAAGTGGTTATTGTAGTGCACAGGTGATTGTAATCCTGGTAGATGATCTGTCAGAGTGGAGCATTTCCCCCCCCCCCCCAGGTCTTGTTTTTTCAGCTCCCCACATTCTTAATTTGGAAGAAAGACCACCAGGTTCTATCCCCCCCTGCCCCAGTATGTCCCAGTATATCCCAGTCTAGTTGAACTCTACAGGCTTCGAATGCTTGGTCATGTGAGTGAGAAGAATGCCATGTGGGCTTTGGGGTCCTTTCCTTGGTGACTTGGGTATATTCATTACAGTGGTACAGATTACATCTTCAGGTCAGTCTTTGAGAGATTCCAGGAACATGGTGGGAGTGGGGATAGAGTATCTTTTGGGGAGATTACATTTTAGGTGCACTTCTGCCAGCTGGGGACAGAGGGACAGAGTGATGTGAGTAGCATGAGGTGGAACCCCTTTTATACAGAAATCTCCGTGAAGTAACAGCTCTTCAGGTGGTCTAGACGGTCTGCTCTGTGTGGTAAGCCCATTCCTTCAGTTGTCTTCTCAGTGAGAAGCAAGAGGAACTGGCAGGCAGCAGCTTGCGGCACTGTCTTCACCTGCCTTTAGAAGAGAACATAAAGTTTCTGTAGAAAACGGAGACCCTGAGGAAGGTCCCCTTGAGCGTTGCAATTTCTTTTTCTTCCTTCTTTTTTAAAGGAATGGGACAGCAACCAGATCCGGCCTTTGGTCGAGTGTCTAGTCCTCCCAATGCAATGATGCCCTCAAGAATGGGTCCCTCCCAGAATCCCATGATGCAGCACCCTCAGGCCACACCCATGTATCAGTCCTCGGAAATAAAGGGCTGGCCGTCAGGAAACTTGGCCAGGAACAGGTGAGGAACAGGGACTTGAAAAGTCATTCATGTTCTAGGGCCCAAAAGTACAGGAAAGTATCCTCTGCATTTTTCAGTCAAGCCTGAGTGGATGGAGAGATCAAAAGGCCTGGGTTCATATTAGAAAGTGTGTTATTTGGCTCCTCCATTTTGAGACTCCTTCCTGCCCTCCACGTGTCCACAGGCAGCTGTGGAAACACAGAAGGCAGGGGCAGTCTTCTCCCTCGGGTTCTCTGGTGAAGCAGAGACATTTGACAGAATCGTGGTGGTCTCTATGTGCATGTCGGTTGTGACTAGAGTGACCCTGGTGGTAATCTCACACTTTGTTTACAGCTCCTTTCCCCAGCAGCAGTTCACCCACCAGGGGAGCCCTGCAGCGTACAGTATGGTGCACATGAATGGGAGCAGTGGTCCCATGGGACAGATGAACATGAACTCCATGCCCATGGCTGGCATGCCCATGGGTCCTGATCAGGTATGGGGGGTCTATCCCTTCCTGTTCTCAGAAAGTTTTTCCTGTTCTCTGGAGAGAGCCAAAGCTTCATCTGTAATCTAAAGGACCTCAGCAGGTTTTTAACTTGGGCATAGAACTCAAAACTAGAGTCATTGGAATACTTGTGGTTTGAAGGCACTGGGCCATTCAGTACCTTTGGTAATGTGGCTTAATCTAAGGGATCTGAATCTGTCAGCCACAGTCCTGTTGCAGGCGCTGTGGATTCTGTGTTGTACAGAGCGTGTGTTTTACTCACGTGTCTTCTGGTTGTTAACAGAAATACTGCTGACACCCTGTACATCAGGACCTCCAAGGAAATCACTGTACAAAATGACCCTGCACTGGGATCATCGGGAGTAAAGAATCATCGTCCTGCACACCCAGCTCTGAGGAAAGAACCAGCTTTGAACTCTGGGAAGGGTATTCCGAGTGATGTCATTTGAGCAGGACTGGGTTTGAAGTGGACATGCGATGTCTCTCTGTATTATTCCTCCTCCTGTGTGTCATGGAGTTCAAAACAAAATATTTTTGGCATTCTGCCTCTTAGGGATGGGATTCTGGAGGTACGGAGTGTTACTGATCCCGAAACTCTCTTGTGTCCCTTCTTTCTGCCTGGCTGTCAGAGTGTTTCAGATAAATGTGGGCGGGCTAGAGAACCTCGGAGAAGCCCAGAGAGGCAAGGAGGTCTGGTTTCTCCAGTGGCAGTACTGGGTGGAGAGCACAGTCGCGGCCTTCACGTGTCCTCACGACCAGGTAGTTCTGTGTCCTCACCTGACTCTGTCCCGAGAAGTTGGCCTTTCTGAATTCTTGTCTTCTAATGATGGTGTTGAGTTGTTCCAGCCCTGTTCTTGACTGTCCTGGACTTTTTCCTGAGTAGGAACTTCCTCTGTCCCTAACTGTCCTGTAATACTTCACCTCCAGGGGCTGTCCTTGATGTCACATGGCTTTGCGGAAGGGACAGTGAGATGACAGTATTTAGTTGCAGCAGTAGCAATTTTTCACATGCTAACGTGCAGCCGAGTGCACTTTATTTAAAAAGTAATGGATAAATGCAATATTCTTGAGGTCTTGAGGAATGGTGAACCACATTCCCGGTTTTTGTCTGAACTAATCCGTTGGACACGAGCGATGGTTTTTGTTGTTGTTGAAAGTACTGGTGTCACCCTTTGCCTATATGGTAGAGCAATAATGCTTTTTGAAAATAAACTGCAGAAAACCCAAGGCCAGGTACTGCATTCTGAATCAGAATTTCGCAGTGTTTCTGTGAATAGATTTTCTTTTGTAAATACGGCCTTTAAGATATTGTATTATGTAAAATATGTATATACCTTTTTTGCAGGTCACAACAACTCATTTTTACAGAGTTTGTGAAGCTAAATATTTAACATTGTTGACTTCAGTAAGCTCAGTGTGGTGAGGCTACGCACAGACGTCCCCTGAATTTTGTGGCCTGGGCGAGGGCATGGTGGTCGGAGCCCCCCTCCCCCATGCTCTGGTGTTAGAGGCCTCTCTCTTTTCAGTCTCTTAATCTGAATGCTTTTTAAAAAGATCATTTGTTTAGATGTAGGAGTTTTAAATTTGTCTTTTAAATTCCTCTACCAGAGCTAAGCACTTTGTTAATTTTAGGGGAAAGAATAGATATGGGGAAATAAACTTTTAAAAAAAGATACCAAGAATTTTAAAAGATCAAACAATTTGATTTAAAAAAGAATCTTGGATTTTAAGTGGTCCATAAATTAAACAATAGCAATTCACGGTATTTTGTTTTTTAATCGAGTATGTTGCCTATTCATCCACTGTAGGAGTGCTCTAAGGTTTTGGTTGCTAGGACCCAAATCCCACATTGAGATCTCAGGAGTAGACCCCTTGATGTGTGTTTTCTAGTGTCTGCTCGGTTGTCACTCGGAGGCGGCACGCTCCTTGTCCCTGAGAACCGGAACAGCTGCCAGGTGGTGTCTCAGGGAGCTCAGCCTCCAGGGCGGCCGGGTCTGCAGCTTCTGAGCTGCGGTCTGGCTGAGTGAGTGCCTTTGCACTCCCTGCCACCGCCCCTTTCTGCTCTTGCCAGGCTTAAGACGCTTGTTCCAGTCCGTTGGGAATAGAGAAAAAAGTCAATTTTAGTTCCTTTTATCTGGTTTACTTTATTAGCTTCAAATAAATAGTTGAATGAAATTGGGTTTTAAAATGTCTGTGAATTTCAAAGGTCTCTGGCTAGCTTTGGTGTCAATTTCCTAGCAATAACCGAGAGCCAGTTAATTTTTCTTTTATTTCATACATGTTTAGCCAATTTTTCTAGGTGTCTCTGAAGGTAAGATCATTTAATTTCTTTGACTTATGCATAAGTGAAACCTGTATTTCCAGAACCACCACTGGAACAGATTTGGGTTTGACACCCTCTCCCCCACCTCCTGGTTAAAAATAAATCGAAGATTGTAAATCCATCAACTTCCATCATAGTGGGCCTGTACTTTTCAGATAACATATCCTCCTGTCTGGAGACAGAGATGTAGCTGAGTAAGAGTCTCGGTCTTTTTAGATAGAATTGTGTCACATATATCTGAACCTTTCTTGTTTTAAGTCATGTGTGTGGGGAGAAACGGAATGGTGCTCTTACCTTTCTTGACTTTTAAAAATTACAAACAAAAAATACAAAGTTTTGTGATTCCTCAGTCCCAACTCCAGGCTAACTGGAAGGCAGCACCCCCTTTTTATATGGGAAAAAAAGGAGAAAGTTTATTATAAGTTTTTATATTTTCTACTTGTTCATTTTATTGGTGCAAACTTAAGAATTTGATTTTCTTTTAATAGATGCTGTCTTTTGAGATAATTTGTTTTTACCTTTATTGCCCTTTTATCTTTTTTGGATACTTCTCTTTGTACTCCTGCTGCCTACCTCTCCTTACCCCCACCCCCCACTTTTTTAAACCTTGGTATTTGTTTCATCTGCTTTTAGAATGTGTGATATTTCCAGTACCTACTTTTTTGCTGAATCCAAAGATATATAAATATAAATATATATATTTTATAAAGATCAAAATGATATAAAGGAGATACGTTTCTTCTTTAAAAAAAACAAATAGAAATTCATTGTTGATGTTCATATTATGATGCCACTTTTCTAAATCATGCATCTTGATGGAAAAGGTGTAAATATCAATCACCAGGACTGCTTAGTTAATTGGCATTTAATATCTAGGTGAGTTGGGGGTGTGGGGTGGGGGAGTACAGAACGTACTTGGCTTGCTGTCCTCGAAAGGACTGCCAGTTGTCCATATGCCTGTCCAGTTCCATGCGTTTTGTTCACGAGTGGGGGCGTCATAGGAGTAAAGCCTGTAGGACAGACGAAACCCCCTGCTTCGGGGGAGCAAGCTGCTGTTGAGCTCCAAGGTCAGCTGTTTAATGAGTGAGGTGGTTTTTTCTTTCCTTCTTTCTCTCTCTTTCCAATGTGTGGAATTTCAATGATGGAAATGTCATTCTGAGAGCAATATTTAAAATTCTCAGGAATTGACTTATAGTATTGAGAATGAATTCAGTTTCAATCAAGTTTACATTAAATGTTGCTTTTAAAAATCTGAATCGTTCTTTACACTGCAAAGAATCCAGACCACATGGGATAACTTACGAGATGGTTGAGTGGTAAGCTCTGACGACTGCTTTGCTGATCATTTTGGATGTCATTGTAAATAAAGGTTTCTATTTAAAATTGAAGCCTAAGAGCTTCTTTCTCTTTTCTTTTCTTTTTTTTAAATCCCGATTGGATTAAGGAATCCTGTTTCAAATTATTCTAGCAATCTCTCTAAGGTTAACAGCACGCTTGAAAAGCACAGAGCTGTTCTCAAAGGTGAGCACTTTGGGGTCCTCTTCACTGTCTGTTTGGTGAGAAGCACATCAGGCTGGGTGATGGCCGAGGAGGGAGGGTCCTCCTCTTTCTTGCTCCTGGCCTCTGACCGCTATCTATCTATCTTTGCCGGGCTGGACAAGCTGGTGCACAGAGAGGGGTTAGCTAATACGGTGAATTGCTTTGCAGTCAATGAACATTTTAAAAAAAGTGAGGTCCTGAAGCGGGTGTAATGTGAGACTTACCTGCAAGGTTCCTGGAGTATGGTAAGTTTTTGTCATTAATTTTTACCCATCTGTACCTCCTTGGAAAAACCTAAGTGTCTCCTTCCAAAAAGGTGTTGACTGCTTTTTTAAAAAAACCAAGCACACCAAAAAACTCCCAAGAACGGCCTTTTACAAAATGTTAAAGGTTACCTCATACGAACTGCTGGTCGTTGGTTGGGACTTTGAACACTGTATGACAATACTTAGACTACAAAATTTCTTTACAAATACAATTTTGTTAAAACCTGGGACATAACATACATCAACTTCGTTTCTTTCCAGTACTTTAAAAAACGTGAATTCTGGGACAGTTAACAAAGCAATACTGGCAGAAATGGTATCTGGTCAGGAATAGAAATGTCCACAACTGCAAGGGGTTTTCTTTACACTGGCCACAGACCATTTATTGACACCACCACTCTCGAAAATTGGGTTTTCTTACTAGATTCCCCTGCGAGTCCCCACGCTGGTTACACGTAAATAGTCTCCTATGTACAGTGAAGTCCGTTTCTTCAGAGACAGCCTGCATTATGGTGCTCGATGAAAGTCCCCTCTTCTGTGCTGCTGACTCCTTGTCGAACTCGGCACCGTTTCCAAACGTCCGCAAGTTGCGTCTGTCCTGCTGCAGCCTTAGGTCCTTCTTTGTGATGAACCAAAAGAACAAGAGGATTTAAAACAGGGTTGTTCTTCCCCTAGGATTTTAAAAAAAGTTCCAGTGACTTAACACCGTTGGGGGAAATTTCCGAAGAAAATCTTTTTCCTTTGGAAGCCTCTCAGAGAGGGTTAGTGGTGACCGTTGGATCCGAAAATGCCTTTTGTGCAGCTGGTGAGGTATAATCCAAAGCAAAAGCAGGGGCAAAAGTGGACTTCCTGAAAATTCACGGCTCCCGATGGCTGTCTTCCAGAGCGTGCCATGCTGACGGAAAGCAGGTCCCGTGACTCAGGCCCCCCCTGGCCAGGAGCACAGACCCGCCTGAAATGGGTCGGTTCGGTCAGATGGCGCCTCTGGTCTGGAGGCCCGCTGGCTGCTTCTAACCTTCCCAGCCTTCCCACAGCTGTCCCCTGCGGAGCAAAGCAGACTCCTCTTAGTGTCTGAGGAAGCAGCCCCGACGCGGCTGAGCGTGCTTTGCCACAGGGGAGAACTGCCAGGGCCCTGAGCAAGGGCCTGCTCCCACCCGGTCACCCCAACTTCCAGCGGCGGCTTGCATGCTCCGTGGCCGGCGGAGGCTGCACTGGGGACATGACCCGAGAGATGATGTGCTCTAATTCTGGGAGCGCCAAAGAACTGCTTGGCCTGCCCATTAGTATCGTCCTAAGAAGCCACAGGTGGTTTCTGTGCGGAGAAAGAAGGGAGAGCACAGGTGGGAGGCTGCGCACGGCAGCGCACCAAGGGGGTCCGTCGGCCTGCATGGTAATCTAATGTCAAATGAATGGCCAATGTGAATTAAAAATCCTCACACATATCTGCGTGTTTGGATTTTCACGGTGAACTGGAGGATCCAAGCCGCATCCCACTGGTGCCGTTCCCTTTAGACTCAAGGTGGCCCTTTCAGGTCGCCCCAGTCTCAGCCCTTCAGCAGCCTCTCTGGCGCTGGAGGGAGACTTCGGGGCATGGATATTTTGGGGGCCATTTCATGAGGTCGCCCCTGCTGCTGACATGGACCAGTTAGCCCTTCTGCAGCCACAGCCTTCGAGATGTCTGACAAGTGTAACGTTTACATGCTTCTCAACCTCTAAGGACTACATTGAGTCTTCCAGGCCCAGATTATGCTATAGAGAACAAGCGTGTGAGACAAGGGATTAATCTAAAACACAGACCTTCCTGCTCCCTGCTCGTGACACGAATAGAGACAGGATTATGAAAGAAATGGCATGCACACAGAACGGCTTCGGCAGAACGAAGCACGGCAGACCAGATCTCTGTTTGTAAATTGTTTCCTCCACTCACAGCGATTTGGAAGAAGGTCTCTTCATCTCTGGCCACTTTCGACGCTGAAACTGCCTAAGTTTTCGGGTGTCAAAAAGAGAGGGCATGTTAGCCTCACCCAGAAAGAGCCTCCCCCTTCCCTGGTGGGCGCTCCAGGCCCCTGGCAGACCAGAGAGCGGGCAGGGCCTCAGCCTGACTCGCGCCACCTCAGAGGTTGGACCACAGGATGGGCCAGCCTAGCGGAACGGTCTCGGGCTTTAACAACAAAACCAGGTACCTGTATTGCTCATAGCTTCCTCCATCTTTAAGTCCTAAATGAGACAGAAATGAACAAAAGAGAAACTGAGTTTGGGGCAAAAATGGCACCAACAATGACAACTGCTTTATAACTGCCTTTCTTTTCTGTTTTTGTCATTCATGACGTTGACAGTGTTCCCTCGGGCAGGTGGAGTGGCTGAATCCTGACGTGAGTGTTCCCTGAGACTCACGTAGCCTGGGGATTGCCTGTCCTCTAATGTCACCAGCTGAGGCACCCTGATGTATCCGTTCAACAGTAACCTGGGGCGTGGTCCCGGTCGGGGAGGCAGATATAGGCAGGGACACCTATGCGACAAAGGACAGGAAGCCACGGGCCCCGAGAGCGGGGCAGCGGGGAGATCCTGTGGCTCGGCTCTGGGCAAGCTTCCTAGAGCGTCGGTGGCCTGACCAAGCGTGTGGTCTTTGGGATCAGCCGGCCCGATCGTGTGACTCCTCCCAGACGGTTATCACGGGGTGATCAGATACTGACTGTGAGACCCGTAGCACGGTGACCAGCACAGCATGATCGAGGAGCATCGGAACTTACAGCAACACAGCGCTTGGTGCATGTTAGGGAGGGGGTGTTGTACCACTGGTGAGGATTCACCAGCCCCTGGTGGTGCCCGGCCCTTCGGACTAGACTGACCCCCTACATTCCTTCCAGCGGTAACCCTGCTCCCCACAGGCCCCATGTCGGAGCGCCTCCTCACCCAGGTCCATGTTCCGAGTCCGGGGGTTGCACTGCTTGTAACCCTTGCAGCTCCTCAGCTCCATGAGCTGCACATGGAGCTGGTTGAGGACGTCCCGGTCCAGTGTATTCACCGCATTCATCAACTGGTTGGAACAGAGGTTATCAACAAGGTGAGCGCAGGGACCCCCACCAGCTTCCACCACCGAGGGCACTTCCTCCAGGCAGGTTGGGAGCAGGGGTGCTGGGGGACGGGGGCCTTTACTCTGCAGGAGCTGGAGTTGGGGACAGTCCGGACTGACTCGTGCCCTCTCCCCCAGGACAGAAGGACCAATGTGAGCGGCGGCTCCGGCCGCTCGGTGTGGCCACTCTCCCCTCTAGCTCCAGACCGTCATCCACAGCCCCTCAGCGCCGCCTGACTGCTAAGCTGCCACTTGCGGAAGGGATGGGGAAGGGATGGGTCAGGGTCCTGGGTCCTTGCCCACTCTGGGAGCTACTGGTGACTAACGTGCACGCTGTGCCACCCGCTTGTGTAAAATACGGGGATGGCCTACCTGGGCAGAAAGACCGGCAGCCTGTACGGTGGTTAAAGACCAAGTTAAAGACCAAGAGAGTGGGGCCGCTGGCCTTTAAAAGTCAGGTTTCAGATAAAATGACTAGAGACACCGAGACTGGACAGACCGAGGCCACACTGCTGGGAAGCTCCAGTGCGGAAGAGCTCAGTGGGGACCGGCCGTTTCAGAGGGGACACACCCAGGCCGCTCACCAGAGACCGGTGGCACCCATCTTACATGTTCTGGGCCACTGGGCCCATGTCTTCCAATGATTAATACTCGGAGACACTTAGGCAAGTGCCCGGCATGTCGTGAGTGCTGGCTGTGGCCCGTTACCTGTGTGGTCCCCGTAGGCCCCCGAGTGTGCAGGGTTTGGTCTGACCCTCGGGACCCCCCCCAAAGCCCTCCAGTTCTAGGAGCCTTCACACTTAGCCCTAAAGGCTGCTTCACGACTGGCAGGTGCCTATAGAGGGAGAAGCCGTTCAAGACCCAGATTTCAGGGGCAGGAGGACGGAGGCACAGAGGGGCCGAGGACGCACCGAGTCCCTTCTGAACCCCCTCCTCCTGCCTTAGGGGCTCAGGGGGACTTGGAAGATGTGCTGCCACTTGCTCAGGGGGCCCCCATCCCCGCTCCTGCAGCCTGTGTTGTGTGTACCTGGTAGGGATCTGTGTTGAGATCAAAGTACTCGAGGAAGCCCGTGGCGAATTCGCAGAAGAGGAAGTTGTGGGTCTCGTTGATGGTCCTCATGCACCAGTAGGTGTTGTTGTTGGCGCTGGTGCAGGCGCAGAATGGCCCCACTGCCAAGGGAAGGGGGGGCCGCACCCGGTGAGCAGCCCACAGGAGTTCCGCCTGGGACCCGAGTCCCCCTTCTGCCCCCATGGCTTGTGACCCCCGTAGTCCTGGGCCGGGGGCGGGGCCGGGGCGGGGCCGGGGCGGTCCCCGTGTGGCCCCGGAGCAGCCCTCCCGCCCGTGCCTGCCCGCTCGCTCACGTGTCCAGAGCGGCGCCGTCTGCCAGTGCTGGTTGTCCTGGGTGAAGCACGTGAGGCCCGGCATGCTGCACGTGTCGTTGTTCTGCAGGCGCTTGAGCAGCTTGCGAAGTTTCTTCTTGCGCTTCTGCTCTCGCAGCAGCCATACCTTGTCCTTCTCCTGCAGGCCCTTCCTAGGGGTACACAGGGCCACACCCTTCACACCTCCCTCCGCCCCCACCTGCAGCCGCCTAGGGGTCCGGGACCCTGAACCTCTGCTCTTCCTGCCCGAAGTGGGGCGCACTGCCGTGGAGGGTCCCCCAGGCAAGGGACCCCTGGCCAAGACCCACTGCGGGTCTGAGGCCGCGCTGGGGGCCAGGCCGAGGGCCCGCCCCTGCAGCCTGCTCCCCCCCCCCCCGTAGGACCCCCTCCTGCCACAGGGGGCGTCGGAGAGCCGCTCTGGGATCCCGCCTTTTCAAGGACTGCCTCGTACCCCACAGGGAAGGGCCAGCACCTCTTTCCTGCTCCTGTTGGCTTAGCTCCCCTGAGCCTTAAGCTGCCCTTACCTGAAAGGATGCAGACTGGAGCCTTTGTGCTTGAGGCGGCCTTTGTGCTGGGGGTGGTAACTGTAACAGACCCCGGGTAGCCGAAGCTGCTTACAGGGCAGCTCCTGGGGAGGGGCGTGGTGCAAACCGCGGTCCCCTGGGACCCCCGGCCCGCTTTCTGGGGCAGTGCTGGGGTGGGAACCACCCCCGGGGCCGCAGCTGCCTGGCTGGCCGGCCCCTTGCCCTGGAGGCCAGCTGGGGGGCCCTGGGTAGGTGTAAGTCAGCAGCACTGGACGCTGGGCTGGCATCTCCAGGTTGGGTGCCCCCCCCCCCCCCAACCCCTGCCCACCGCATGCTGGCTCAGGGCCAGCCCTTTCTGAGAAGGGGGCACACTGGTGCAGGAGCCACTGGCCACCTGTGGCTCTTCCCATTTACATCAAAGCGCAAGTTCAGTTCCCGTCACCCCGGCCACACTTCAAGGGCACAAGAGCCCCGCCTGGTTGCTGGCTGTCATACTGGGCGGCGTAGACGCAGCCCGGCTCCAGAGTTGCAGAAGTTCAGCTGGACAGCGACCCCCAGGCCGCAGTTCCCCGAGTTGGCAACGTGGACCCTGGGCCAGGAGGGCTGTTTCTGGAAGGGCAGTCCGCACAGGCACCTCCCCATCCTGGGAACCAGTCCCGCCCCCCCCCCCCCCCCCCCCCCCCCCCCCCCC
>NC_058412.1:125219999-125324161 GCF_002201575.2 Neomonachus schauinslandi
CCCGGGCCGCGGTCTGTGCCCATTGCAGGCAACGGGCATGTGAGTGCTCATTGGTTTTTTGTTCTCCCTCTGAGGGAGGAGATAGGGCTCTAAAGATCCTGAAAGGAGCCCCGGAGGGGAGGCTGTGTCCCCAGCAGTGTCCTGCAGGAGCACAAGGGGCCTTTCTGGGGTGTCCTGGCTGCTCTTCGCTGCTTCCTCACCTGATTTTGTGACAGTCACATTCCTCGGGCCGCTTTTTCTTCAGGTGACCCCGGACTTCCCGCAGGTTCTTAATTTTGTTCTGCAGGGTTTCGATCTGAGGCAGAGAGCAGGAGAGGAGGCTATGAAACTCTGGGGTGCTGGGGGAGAAGGGACGGCCTGGGGCCGAGGGGCCCTGGGTTCCACCTGCTGAAGGGGCCAGGCTCGTGAGGACCAGCTGAGCCCACCGAGGCCTTGTCGCCCCCAGGCTCGTTGAGAGGACTGGCTGTGGTGGGAGCATCTGTGAGTGAAGCGCGGTCCTGGAAGGACAGTCCTTGACTACACTGTCCTCCCCTGCAGCCTGGAAGTGGCCTGTCAGATGCCCGAGGATCCTGGGCAGGCCTCTGTCCCTCCCGGGGTGGCTGGTGGTCCTGCCCAGCTCAGGGTGGGGGGAGAGTGCTCCCGGCCCAAAACCTCCTCACCTCGTGGTCGATGTGCAGCTTGTGATCTTTCCAGGCCTGCAGGGACTTGTACAGATCCAGGTCACACTGGACTGTGTCGTTCTCGAGGATGTAGCACCTGCTCGAGAGAAGGGGCCACGTGTGTTCTGAGGAGCTGAGGGGGACCAGCCAGGGGCCCGAGGTGTGGGCTTCCACCCCCCCCAAGGCCCCAGCTGCCCCCCACACCCCTACCCTCCGCCTGGACTCTCACCGGTGTGTCACTTTAATGGGGTTGGGGGCTGAGTAGTCTGGAAGGCCCCCGGTGCCACTGAAGTCTCCGCCGTCCTTGTCGTCTGGGTCCTCAGGGGCCCCTGGCCAGTGCCGCTTGGTAAGGTTGTGGGGCTGGGATGTGTCGTCCAGGCCTGTGCGGTGAACCCCGCCAACCATCTCGATGGCCACCGAGCGGATGGAGCGGTTCCGGGCATAGCTGGTCTTGTACTCTGTGGGCGTTGGCGGGTGGTTGGGTTAGTGGGGCTGGACAGGCTGGCTGGTCCCTCTGGGCAGCGGCCCATTGATCCCGAGACTTGAGGGCTCCTGAGACCTACCTGCCCAGGAGGCAGGACCTGGAGGGAGCCCAGTGGGAAGGACCACACGATGATTCAATTGGGAAAAACTGAAGGCCCAGAGCTAAGGAGGATGTGGCTTGGGATGATGCCCAGAAAGAACTATGTGGGGACACATGTGGTCCATCTGTGTGATGGAATGTTTGGCCACAGAGGAACGAGGCCATGATGTACGCTACCATGTGGGTGGGTGTCCACAACACGACGCTCCGTGAATGCAGGCACGAGAGGTCCCATGTTTTATGGGTCTATTTGTTCAGAATGTCCACAGGAGGTAAAGAAACCAAAAGCAAGTTAATGGTTGCCATGGGATGGGCAGACAGTACTGGGGTTCCCTCTTGGGGGTGATGGAAGGTTCTGGAATTAGAGGTGGTGGGTGCACTACACTGTGAATGTAGTACATGCTTCTGAATTGTAGACTTTAACGTTGTAAAAAAAGTAAATTTTATGGTGTCTGGACCTCACCTCAATAAAAAAAGAAAAAAAAAAAACGAACGTGGATATAAAATCATTAAGTAAGGAGATTAAATCGGTAATCAGAAACTTCCCAACAAACAGAAGTCCAGGACCAGATGGCTTCACTGGTGAGTTCTACCAAACATATAAAGAATTAATAATACCAGTCCTTCTCAAACTCTTCAAGAAAGAGAGGAGGAGGGAACACTTCCAAACTCATTTCATAGGCCAGCATGACTCTGATATCAAAACCAGACAAAGACACCACCAGAAAAGAAAATTATAGGCCAGTTTCCACATGAACATAGATGCAAAATCCCTCAGCAAACCGAATTCAATACATGAAAAGGATCAAACACCACGATAAAGTGGGATTTATTCCAGGGATATAAGGACGGTTCACCATCTGCCAACCAAGCTCTATCGTGATACACCACATTTAACAAAATGAGGGATAAAAATCATAGGATCATCTCAGTGGATGCAGGAAAAGCATTTGGCAAAATTCAACATCCATTTATGATAAAAACTGTCTGATAAGGATGAAGTTAATATCCAAAATAGATAAAAATTTATACAACTCAATAGCAAAAACCCAAACCATCTGACTAAAAAACGGGCAGAGAATCTGAATAGACATTTTTCTAAAGAAGACATCCAGTTGGCCAACAGGTACATGAAGAGGTGCTCAGCGTTGCTCATCGTCAGGGAAACGCACATCAAAACCACAATGAGCTATCCTCTCACTCACACCTGTTAGAATGGCTGTTACCAAAAAGACAAGAAATAGGGGCGCCTGGGTGACACAGTCAGTTAGGTGTCTGCCTTTGGCTCAGGTCATGGTCTTGGGGTCCTGGGATCGAGTCCCTTGTTGGGCTCCCTGCTCAGCGGGGAGTCTGCTTCTTCCTCTCCCTCTGCCCTGCTCATGCTCTCTCTCTCAAATAAATAAAATCATCAAAAACAAAAACAACAAAAAAACAAAAACGAAAAGACCAACATGGATGGACCTAGAGGCTATATAAGGCTAAGTGAAACAAGTCAGAGAAAGACACATACCACCTGATCTCACTTATACGTGGGATCTAAAAATAAACCCAAAACAAAACCAAACCCCAAGCTCATAGATACAGAGAACAGACTGGTGGCTGCTAGAGGTGTGGGGTCGGCAGTGGGCGAAATGGGTGAAGGGGCTCAAAAGGTACAAACTTCCAGGTACAGAATGAGTGAGTCCTGGGGATGCCATGTAGGGGATGGTGACTATAGTTAATAATACTGTATTGCATATTTGCAGGCTCCTAAGGGAGATCTTCAAAATTTTCACAATAAATAAAAAAAATTTTGGCACTGTATGGTGACAGATATTAACTACCTATTGTGATAATTTTGCAATGTCTGCAGGTACCAAATCACTATGTTGCATACCCAAAACTAATATGTTATATGTCCCTTATACCTCAATAAGAAACAAAGACACTAAAAAAAACCGCATTAATTTGAACTGGAAAAGAAAAAAGCTAGGTAGCACGTTCTCCTGGATAGAAAAGGGAGCGGCTTGGGGGGAGGTCTCTCAGCTTTCCCGTCTGATTGGCCAGCAGGGAGCGGGATGCTCTCCCCGGAGCTGGGCAGGGACACAGGGCTCGGAGGCATTTTTTCCAGGCTCTAAGTTGGCTACTGAAAACCGAGGCCATGCAGGCTAAAGCCGGAGCCTGGATTTCTTGCATCTTCTATATATTAAAAGACAAATTTGATCAGGTTGCTAACATTAGAGAAAAGCAGGGGTGGGTGGTCATGTAGGAGTGCAGATTTCGAGCTTTGGAAGAGAGAACCGAAGAAGTGCCTGCACCGTCCCCATTGGGTCCACGGGCAGGAGCTGACGCCGTTCCTTTAGACAGGCGGTCTGTTCTGTTGGCCGTGGCCCTCCCCACCCCTCCCTTCTGTCTTAAAACTCCACACCCTTCACTCAGGTCTGGCCCTGCTGTGCATCAAGTCTGTAACACCGCTGGTCTCCAGGTGCATCTTTCTGGAGAAGGGCCTGGAGCCTGGCTCGGCCCGCGTGTCTGCTGGGCTCCCAGTGGCCACCAGGTGGCGCTGAGGCCCGAGGCTGGGAACTCCCTGTCCCAGGCGGCCAGGGGGGCCCCTGGGCTGCAGGATCTGCTCTTGCTGCCCTCACTCCTGGGGCAGGTGTTTGTATCTTTCAGTTCTCAGACCCCTTCTATCAGAGTCACACGGGCCAAAGGATCCGGGAGCCCAGGTCCAGGAGAGGCCTCTCTTAGCAAAACCTTGGGCCAGCTCTCGCCTTGGCTTTTTCCTTTCTGAGTCCAGTCCCCGTGAAGCCACAGTCCCAGGGCCCCTGATGCACACAGTGTGAACTGCTGTCCCTGTGGGGGCGGCTCATATCTGCCCACGAGGGCCGTGAACTAGACCCACCGGGTTCTTGCTGCCCCTTTTGTCTTGCTTGCTTAGGAGTCAAGTGCTTTGGGTCTTCCCGGCTCCATCCCCCAGCCATACACCCAGAGGTCCCCAAGCTATGGCCTAAGGGCCGAATCTGGCCCTCTGCCCGGTTTTGTAAATAAGCTACTGAGTCCACAGCTCTTTTCTCGCTCCAGTGACAGAACTGAGAAGTTGAGAGACTGTTCAGCCTGCAAAGCCTCAAATATTTACTCTCTGGTCCTTTGCAGATGAGGCTGCCAGCCCGTGTAAACCTCTGCCTGGACGTGAAGCCACACTCCTCGTTCTCCTGGTCACCCTGGTGGGCTTTGTTTTCGGGGGTCCCAGAGGGGCCCCCGCTGACCCTGCATCCTGGGAACAGAGGGGCTTCATAACCCTGTGGCCAAGAGCGTGGGCTCTGGAATCTGACTGCTCGGGTGCAAATCCTGAGCAAATGTGTGACCCCAGACAATCTGGTTAACTCCCGAGCAGCTGTGTCCTCACGACGGTCCCTGCCCTGCAGGGCTCTTTGCAGCATGACCTGAACAGAACTGGTAACTTCTGCAGCACCTGGAAGTTGGCATCAAGCAACTGCTCTGTGGTTCGAGGGCGCTCGACAGCTGGGACATCCTTGTCCGAGGTCACAAGCGGAGCCTATCTACCTCCCCGGGCCTGGAAAATCCTGGGCCCTGCAGCCTGCTCTCTGGGGCTGGGACCCACAGGGTCTTTGTACTCCCTCTTCCCAGACTGAGAACATGTACAGGCCCGGCTCCTTCCCCACACTTGGCTCTCACTTAGGCATCAGCCAAGTGCCCATCCCAGGGTGGCCAGCCCTCTCCTCCTGGGCACGCCGCTGTGTCATTTCCTCCACGATCTTCCCACTCCGTTAACTTGCTTACACCTTGTCTCACCCACGAGGCCCGATCTGCGTCTCTCTCATTCAACTCTGTAACCTCAGCATCTGGCACATGGTAGGGCTGCGGGTTTGTTGGGAGCCTAACTGAGTAAAGAGTGGCCGCCTGGGCCCATCGCCCCGCTCTGGGCTGGCTGGCCCTGCCGGGCTTCCTCACGCCACAGCTGGTGTCCCAGTGGATCACGGCGGGCTGGGGTCTGAGCTGCTCTAAACTGGGGCTTCTCAGCCTCAAAACTGGTGAGATTTGGGGGCCAGATAATCCTTTGTTGTGGGAGACTATCCTGTGCGTTGTGGGATGTTTGCAAGTATCCCCAGCCCCTACCCACCCTATGCCAGGAGCATCCCCCCAGGGGCAAAACTGTGGAGGGGTTGAGCACCCCTATTCAGAGCTGGCTTCTCAGAAAGGGGCGGAAGTGCTCTGTTGGCAGGCATTTGCAGGAGGACGAATGTGGGGCCAGGGGATGAGTCCTGGGCCCCGATTCAGCTGCGTGACCCGGGCTTTCCTGTGCATCATAAGGAGGGTCCCCGCCTTGGTCCCCGGGTTGCTGTGAGGTGCGTCTAAGACAGAACTTCAGTTACATTGAGCTCAGGTGAGAGCTTAGGTTGACTGGAGTCTCAGCTATTTTGGTGCATCTTCTTTCCTCTGAGTATTAATTGGGGGAAAAAAAAAAAGCTTAACTGAGACACAACTTCTCGTACTATTTGAAGATTATGCACCGTGCCATGCGCTGAAGCAAGGAGGTGTCAGCTGTGGAATTCAGTCTGGAAACCAATCCTCTGAGTTGGCTACAAAAGAGCTTGGCAGCGACTCATGGGCCTGTGAGGAGATATAACGGGGGGCCCCCAGCCGGAAGCTCCATGGAGGGACCACCTGCTCGGCGCCGAGGCCCGGCGGGTCAGAGGGGCCTGCCGCTGGACGCCCGGGCCCTCGTTAGGCCACCATGGAGTGTCATTCAGCCTTACAGGAGGAAGGGGACTCTGACCCAGGCAATACCATGGATGACCCTTGGGGACGTTATACTGAGTGAAATAAGCCCGCCCAAGAGGACAAGCACTGCACGATTCCACTTATATGAGGTCCCCAGAGCACTGAGATGCCCAGAGACGGCAACACAAGGGTGGTGGCCAGGGACGGGGAAGGGGGGTGGGGAGTTTCAGCCTCATGGGGACAGAATTTCAGTTTTGCAAGATGAGAAGCGCTCTAGGGACGGACGGAGGTGAAGGCAGCACGACAGTGTGAAGGTGCTTAGTGTCGCTGGACTGTGCACTTAAAAATAGAGGGGCGTGGGGTGGGGGGTTCCAGGTGGTTCAGTGTCTGACCCTTGGTTTCAGCTCAGGTTGTGATGTCGGGGTTGTGAGATCGAACCCCACGTCGGGCTCCCAGCTCAGTGCAGAGACTGAGATTCTCTCTCCTTCTCCCTCTCCCGCTCATGCTCTCTCTCTCAAATAATAACTCTTAAAAAAAAAAATAGAATAGTAAACTTTGTGTATTTTACCACTATTAGGAACAAAAACACCCAGAACTAAAATCTCTACTAGGCTTTGGTTGTCCTTGGGTCAGGGGGCCCGATGAGTGGGCGGCATGGGAAACTGCCCAGCTCTGGAGGGGATACGTCTGGCCCGCTGACCAGGTCTCACGGAAACCAAGGGCTGGCACCCAGGGGCCTCTGAGCATGTTCCCGGCACAGGTGCATTCTTTTCAGGGGAAGCTGAACCTCGGAATGGGGCCAGGACTAGTCCAGAGTGATGGGAGTTTTGCAGTTGGATCTAGGAGTCCACTTTCTCTGCTCGTTGGCTCTCTGTCCTTCCTCAGTCCCCGCGGGGAGCGAGCCATGAAGTCTTAGATGGCTCCTTCCATTGGCACGGAGGCTCTTTCCCACTCATCCAAAGGGCGGTTGATTCTCGTTATTCGAGCTGGTTATGTTCTATAAAGTCACCCGAACACTGAGTTAGCCCACACCACGCCACTGCTCCTAGGGGAAAAGGGGGGTTCGGTTCCTGTGAGCCTCTGGTCACAGCATGTTTGTCAACTGTCAGTACAGAACCTTATCTGTGTGTTTCTGTTTAAAGACACCTCATTTAATAGATACCGTTGATCCTTTAACACTGAGCTCCCGGCCAACAGCGCTGTGTCTCGTGCCTGAGGGAAGCTTATCTAACCCATGTGTCCTCTCCTTGGGGCACATCTCAGCCTTCCCGTGCTTGGGGACACCACACAGCACGTCAGCACCAGGCTGAAGAGTGACATCCCCGGGCAAAAGCACAAAATGCAAGAAACGCGATGCTAAACAGCCGTGACAGAGATGCCCCCACACGGTACCAGAGCGGGGGCTGGAAAGCAGGGCATTCCCTCGTTCAAGCTCAGCTGGGCGCGCGCGGGTTGCCTGACTCAGAAATTTCTGCCCCTCCGAATGACCGAGAAGGCACCTTGAGTACTGATGCGGGGGCTACAGGTAAATCACTGCGAGTAAGACAATCTGCAGATAATGAGGATCCACTCTCTGCCATGGGTCTCCCCTCCAGGCCCGTCCAGAGCCCGACTCCGCTTCCTTGCCCGCGAGGGGCCGGCCAAGCACCCAGGCTTCTCGCCAGGTCTCCCCAGCGGCCTCCGCACGCTCCCGCCCCCTCGCAGCCCACCCAAGTGGCAGCTGGAGGGTCCCTTGAAAACACAGATCTGACCTTGGCTCTTCTGCTCAAAAGCGGCCGCTGGCTTCTGGCCTCTGAGTAAGGGCCGCCGGGCGCCCTCCCGCCCTCCCCCCTGCCTCCCCCGCGGCGGCCCTGTGCAGTGCTCAGCGCGCTCGCACCTCCTCTTCCCGCCTCACCGCCGCCCTGTCCCCGCTCCCGGGACGCCACCCGGCGCTGGGACGCGGTCTGCGGGGCCGCAGGGATCGCGCCCCCCCGCCGCACTTACTCTTCTTGAGGAACTTCTTCCGGCGGCCGGCCAGGCTGAGCTTGTAGCCGCCGTCGCAGGCACACGTGTCGCCGCCGCCCGGCGCGCGGTACTTGGGCACCAGGTTGGAGAGCGCCCTGCCCCCGAGGCGGGCGGGGCCCTTGCACTTGTGCAGCTTCAGCTTCCCCGACGCGTCCTCCACGCACTGCCACTTCTGCAAGACACAGCCGGGCCCTCAGGCTCCCGGGGCTCGGCGCCGCGGTCCCCATCCAGCCCCGACCCGGAGCCCGCCGCCCGCCGCCCGGCCCTCGCTGCGTGGGACGCGGGCTCGCGGGAGCCCCGGCTGCTCAGCGACCGAGGGCCGGACGAACGTCTGCGGGGGGAGGAGCCCCGAAGGGCCCGCGGGGGGCGGGGCTCACGGCACCGAGGGGCGGCCGGGTCAGCAGGGCCACGACTGTGTCCTGCCCGCGGCTGACTGTTGGGACTGGTGTCCTCAGGGCTCTAGTTGGGGGGCTAGAGACTGATGTCTCCCCAGCGGGCCCGGGCCCCAACCCCCACCTCCAGGGCTCTTTTCCTCTGGGGTTCGCAACGTGCTCTGATGCCTGCCCCTGGGCCGCCCTGGGACTGCCCGACCCCCAGTCTGGGCGGCGCCGAAAGGATCTGAACAATCCAGGGGGGACAAAGGCCGCTGGCCCAGCAGCTCCACAGGTGGGATCTCCCCAGCACGCAGCCCCCGGAGGGCAGGGCTTTCTGCTGGGGACATTCAGGGCCATCGCTCCAGGGCCGGGAACCACGCTTGGCAACCAAGGGAGCAGCGAAACCCAAAGTTCTTGTCCAGAGACACAGACGGGCTTCTTCCCAGACGAGACATCCTCCACACACGGGGAGGAGGGTCTGGGGTCTTATGAACAAACAGGGGTGGGGGGCACGGCCATGGGGATGGGCCGGTCCTGAGTCTCGTGGTAAGACGGAGCTGCCCGCGTGGACCCCGTGAGAGAGCCACCCAACCCGCGCCTGGGCCTCAGAAGCCGCGGGCCCTTAGTGAGAAGCGGGACAGGAAGGCCTGGCTTTATTTGTACCTATGGGCGCGGCCGGAGTTACCCCGGGGGAGCTCGCGGACTGAGACAGGGACACACGGCCAGCACCCCTTGGGCGGGGCCACCCTGCCTGCTTTCCTGCCCCCCCACCCCCAGAGCCCACCTCGGAAAAGCCACGTGCAGACTCCCCCCCTGCTCTCTCTAAATACTATGTGGTTGTAATTTTCTTTCTTTTTTTTTTTTTAAAGATTTTATTTATTTGAGAGAGAGAATGAGATAGATCATGAGGGTCAGAGGGAGAAGCAGACTCCCCACCGAGCAGGGAGCCCGGTGCGGGACTTGATCCTGGGACTCCAGGATCCTGACCTGAGCCGAAGGCAGTCGCTTAACCAACTGAGCCACCCAGGTGCCCCGTGGTTGTAATTTTCTTAACACTTCTCTTGAAATCAGCTCCCTTTTTAAAAACCTTCTTTATTTAAAAAGGCAGCTTCCTGTTTCTCCTCTTACTGGAAAGCCAGCACCGAGAGGCTCCTGTAAAGTGAATTCAAGGGAACTAAGGGAGTATCCGAGGCCATGAACAGGTGCGGAGGCCGGAAAGGGGGCCGAGCAGGGGCTACCCAGGAGCTGAAGCCCCACTTGCCCCATAGGGCGCTTCTCCTCCGAAAGGATCATGATTGAAAGGGAGCTGAGGAAGGAGTCGCTTTCTGAGCGTCACCTGGTATCACCCAGGGGTGTCACACTCGGCAAACACCACACCTCAGAGGCCCCGGCCCGGCTGGCTCCGCGGACTGAGGGTTGAGGGGCAGCCCCGGGGAGGGGACAGCTCCGGGGAGGGGACAGCTCCGGGGCGGGGAGGGAGGACAGGAGCCCCTGGGGCAGCGGCCACACTTCCTCACCTGTCCCAGCTGCTCGCACGCCGTCTGGTACTCCGCGCGCTGACACAAGTCTTTCACGCGCTGGTATTTGGGCAGGAAGTTCTCCTCCTGAGCGTCCACCTTGTCATTGTCCCTCTTGTGGAGCAGTTTGCTGTGGGGCAGGGAGTGGGACATGCAGCTGGCTTCTGGGCTCTGCAGGAGCGTGCACCTGCTTATGAGGCGGCCCCCGCGCGGCCCGGGCGCTGTCACCATGCAGGACGCAGGTCCCGCCTGGCCACATTCTCTGTGTTAAGAGGCTTAAGAAGTGAGAATTTTAGAAGAAACCTCCCAAACTGCATGAGTTGGCAATAAATTAGGAAACATTTAAGACATCGTGTAGGCAGGAAAACATGTCTGAAGGGACATGTGGCCTCCAGACGCAAGTTCTGTATCAACCACGGGAACAGTGAGCGGGCTTCCTTTGGGTCCAGGTGGCTGTGGACACAAATCCGAGGGAGTCCCTTTTGGGAGGGACCACAGTGGCTGTCTCCCTCCTGCCCCCGCCACAGGTACAGGCGGGGCTGCCAGGAGCTTCCTGGGGTGGGGAAGTCGGGGGGGGGGCCCTCCAGCCCCCGGCACTTACCCTCTCTCCACCAGGAAGGAGTCCCGCCAGACCCTCATCTTCTTTTTCAGGTGAAACCTGGAAAAGCAGCACACTTCCATGTTCTCAGCAATGTGGGGGCCTCACGCATCCCCCCCATTCTCCAAGAAGCAGGGATGGTGCCTTGGTTCACAATCAGCACAGACCCGGGGCTCCAGGGGCATCTGGGGTGGGGGGAGTGGGCCCGGCAGTGGGCTGCGGGGAAGGCTTGGATGCTCCCACCCCTCATGGAGCAGAGCTGCGTCTTCCCCAGAGATGGGGGGCTGAAGGCCCACTGGGAGGAAGTGGCCCGGGTCAAAGGTTTTGGGAGTTTTGGGGGGATTTTCTTCTTTGATCCTTTGCAGTTGGACGTGTGTAATCTGAGTGTGCATTTCATACAGTTTCACTCTACTGCTGTTTCCCGGATAGGGGCTCAGGCTGCCGGAGGAAGCCTCCATCCTGCACCCGACTCCCAGGGACCCCGGCTCCCAAGCCAGCACGCCTCCTGCCCCACATGTGCCGTTTTACAGCCGTACAGCTCAGGAAACCTCATAGTCAAAAGGGAGGAGGCTCTGTGGAGGCTCTGTCCCCCCTTTAGGGGGACCCTCTGAGCTGCAGGAGGGACAAGCAGGAGGCTGAAACCGCACTTTGGGGTGGTGAACCCGGTGGGCAGTCCCAGTGCTGGCCACCAGATGTCGCTGCTGCCATGCCTGTCCCCCGCCAGACTCCGCTCACCCTCCCACCTGCCTAGTTTTTCACATCACCGTTCCCCTTCCTGCTTCCGGGACACCTAGAAATATGGGCCCATCACAGCAGCCGGCGTTAAAGCCTTAGAGCGCCGTGATTAGGGGTGCGGCCTCCGGCCTAGAGTCTGAATGCCCAGAGTTGGCTCCACGCTGGTGAGAGACGTCCAGCAAGTTGCTGGACCTCTCTGGGAGTCAGTTTTCACATTGGTAAGACGGGATCCTCATAATGCCTCCCCCACCGGGTTACTGTGACGATCAACATGGTAAATCCTCTGCAAAGTGCTCAGAACAAGGAAGTGCCAAATTAGCGTTCACTGCTGTTGTTGTTATTACGTTCAGTTTTGCATAGTGTTAGCCCTGAGACGGTCCTCAACTGGTCACCTGGCTATAATCCAGGTGGGAGGGTGGAATCTCAGAGAACATCTGTCTTTCCCAGGGCAGGTAAGGAGTCGGGATCAGGGACCCTAGAGTGCCAGCTCCGGACTCTTGGAGACACACCCCCCTCTCAGACACACACGATGAGGCCATGAGTTCATGCAGTTTGGGGAGCCTGGCACCCCTTCACCCCCAGCGCCAGCCCTGCTCCCCTGCTCACCGATTCACTGGCCGTTCCGTATCCAGCAGCTTGAGGATGGACTTCCCATCCATATCCGAGGGGATGTCCAGACCGGCAATGTCCAGGATGGTGGGGGCCAGGTCGATGTTGAGGACGATGTGGGGATTCCTGAGGGAGGTGGGGAGAAATGGACTCGGCCACCCGGGCATGGTGCCCCGGCCTCGCTGGGGAGAAAGGGTGGCTGGAGGTAGGAGGTCGCCAGGGACTCACGCTCAGAAGGTGGGGAAGCTGTGATCTTGTCACTCTCCTGCACCCCAGCCCTCAAGGCTCCCTTCTGCAGCCTCAGTTCCGTGGAGCCCCCCACCCTCCTCACCCCTCACCTTCTGTGCACTCCACACATACCACCGGGTACTGGGATTAACAGGCCTCTACTTGGCTGCTGCTTCTACCAGGGATGCCCTCCCTGCCTCCCACTTCCCGAACACAGGACACCCCCCTTTAAGAGCCCCTCTAGACCCTGGACCTGCCCCCACACCTGTCTCTGAATCTCTGATGCAAACGCTGGTCCCTGGCTGTTCTTGGCCAGGCTGCTGTCTGGCCTCAGGGCCTTTGCCCTCGCTCTTCCCTCTGCTGGAATGTTCTTCCTCCAGATGCCAGAGGAGCACTCTCCCCCGCCCCAAGTTCTTTGCTCAACAATTACCAAGGATGCCCAAGGATGACAGACTCTGAGGGGCCCCATGATCCCCGCCCTCCAGTGTTCACACCTTTTTGTGATCCCCTCCCCTCAAGGGTGGGCCAAACCAACAGGGTCTGGCGAAGGTGATGAGACGTCACATGGAGGTTATGTTACGTGCTGTACAACTTCATCTTACCAGCTGGGTCTTTGTCTACTTTCTCCCCTGGTCAGCTCCGAAGAAGCGAGCCGCCCTAGATCATCACCCCCCACGAGGGTGAGTGGTGAATATTCTAGGAGGCAGGCTGTGTGACTTCAGGTCCCCTGCTTGCACCCGAACAGCCCCAGCCCTGCCGAGTCCTGCTTGCAGCCGAAGCAGAGGACCGAGCTAAGCGGGGCCCCGACTTCTGAGCTGCGGAAACCGTGAGATACCACCCGTGTGGTGTTCTCACTTGCTCAGTTTGTAACGACTTGTTATGCAGCATAGATTACTATCACAAGACCCTTCCTGAGGACCCCTCCTCCTGCCCCTGCCCCTGCCCTGAGGCCTCATCGCCCCCATTTACTACATATTTTAGTCATATATCTGGTTTACCGTCTGTTGCCTATTTAGAATCTAATTGGAAGGCAGACACTTCCGTCTGTTTTGTTTTCACTTCCTAGCACTTTTACACTTAGAATACACAGTAGGTGCTCAATAAGTGTTAGCTTAGTGAATTTTGTTATTTATCTCCACCATACGTCTGTCACGTCTCTTGTCTCCTGTTTCTGCCTGGTGGTGTTCCCAGTGTGGTGGTAAGGAACTTGAGGGATGTGCCCAATGCAGGGGTTGGCCCCTGTTGAATGCATGATGGCCATGTAGGCATGCTCTCCACCAAGGCGGCTTGGTGTCCCCCACCCCATTCCCTGGGCTGAGGGGCAGGGCCTGGGTCCTAGGGTTTCAGTTGTCTTTGACCCTCTCCTTCTCCCCAGCCCAGCACCTTGCGAACACGAGACTGGTAGCCAGGCGTGCTGGGAGGGGTACAGGGGGTGAGGCTGCGTTGTGGAGGGGCTTGAAGGCATGACAACTTAATCTGTCAGGCGGAGGGAGCTGGAGACGACTGCTGGGTGAGCAGGCGCCAAGTGGAATGTTGGTAACCAGCAGCTGAGCTGGCTTGAGAGCGTCCAGCAGTCCTGCTCCCCAGGACTAGGTGGGATGGACAGGATTGCTTTTCCCACCCAGCATCCACACCCTGCTTGGTGGGAACAGTGCCGTGCCTCACTCAGATTCCACCGCCCGATGGACGCGGTCTGCTCACTCAAGGTTTTCTATCACCCTGGCTACCGTGATTGGTTCAGGGATGGACACGTGACCCAAGTCAGGCTGGTGAGTATCAGCCTCAAGGCTTCTGTTCAAACCACTGTTTGGTTTCCTAAACTGGATGGCTGCAAGTCATGGTGAGTGTACCACCATGAGGGAAAAGCCTGCCTGAGAATGAAACCAATTCAGAGGAAGCTGGGCTGAGAGACGGAGAATGAGAGCTTCCTGATGTTATTATGTGACTGCTGGATCCAGCCATGCCTGAAGCCAATTAGCCTTGGACTTCCCAGTTGCTTTAGTTCCTATATTCCTTTTACCTTTGTTTTTTTTGGGGGGGGGCGGGGAAGGGGGGCCTTATCTGGCTTCTGCTTGCAACCAAAGTCATCCTAGCCTTCAGCCCCAAGCCTGACATTAGCCCTTTCTTTCTCTTGTCCATGTGGGGTGTGGTTTTGGGTCTTATGAACCAGATCAGAGACTCTGAGGCTGACCAACCCATGACGTCAATGCCTGTAGAGTCTTTAGTGGGTCAAATTCCTTCGATTTACAGTGGTGGCTCAAGGTTTCAGAGAGGTAGGAGTAGAGGCTGCCTGGCTTAAAGCCCTGACATACCACATGACCTCAGGCAACCTAACTTCTCTGTGCCTCAGTAAACAGGGTCATGGTAGCATCTACCCCACAGGGTTGTTGGGATGCTCACATGACTTATGTGGCTGTAAAGGGCTCAGACCCAGGCTGAAGAAAAAGCTAGATAAGCACGCCTATTATCATAGCTCTCCTTCCATGGGGACCCTGAGATCCAAGGACGGGGAGGGATTTGTTGAGATAGGCAGGCAGAGAGCGATCAGCCCAGCCTTGAACCCACACAACCCGCCTTCTGGAATTGTCACCAAGCGTTCTTTCCAGGGGATGGAAGTCAGGCCAAGTAAGAGTCTTAATAGCGATTTATCTGCATTTCAAAGAACCATTTGAGTTGGTCTCTGTAATACGCACTTGATCTGAGGAAGCCAGTGCTGTGCTCCCTTGCCTTTCCAGCCCCTCCGGGCCCCGCCGTGTGGCATTTTTGCTGCCAGAACGTGGCAGCTCAAAGGTTAGCCCACGGCGTCCTGGAGGAAGGATGGGAGGGAGACTGTTTCCCTCTGAGCCGTGGCCTGAGCTGGCCCAGCTGACCTTGGCAGACAAACTCCCCCGCCCACCGAGGCGGCAGGGTTCCTCCCTGACAGCCGACAGCCGCCCCAAGGATCACCCGGGCCAGGCAGAAATCAAGGCGCCTTCCACGCGCTGGTGGTGGTGCGTGCACAACCCCCCTCCCCGATTCGCTGGCATGCTGCCCCACAAACGATCTGTTTTCACAGGTGCTAACGGCCCCCGGACTCTCCTTCCCCAGCAGAGGGCTATAAAATGCGTCAGCACCCACCCCGGGCGACATAATCAGGGCTTCCCTGGGCACCGAGGCTCACCTGCCCAAATCACGTGCCGCCCAAGGGAGTGGCTTGGGGCCAGTGGAGCCCGGAGGCCTCCCTGGAAACGCGGGGCCCGGGGTGGGGTGGGGGGGGTGCCGCACTTACAGCGAGCCGGCCTCCACGTTGGGGCCCCTCACGTAGAACGGGACCCTGATGTCAAACTCGTAGGGCATGGACTTGCCCTTCACCAGGCCGAACTGGCCGATGTGGTAGCCGTGGTCGGCCGTGTACACGATGTAGGTGTTGTCCAGCTCGCCGGTCTCAACCAGCATGTTGTAGAGCTGAAACGCGGGGCGAGGCGGTGAGGGCGCAGGGCAGGGCTGCGGGCACCGTGCGCCCTCCGGCGCGTCCCTCCCCGGCTCCGGGTCTTCGCTGCGCCTCACTGCTGGGGGGACTGACACATTTATAACTGCAGTGACTGCAGCCTCCCACCTCCCGTCGCTTCCTGCCCCCCTTCTTCGCAGCGCGTCTCCCCTTCTGTCTCTTGGGCGTGTTTGTGGATTAGAGTGGGGGGCTCCCCGGGGGCGGGAGCTCTCGTCACCGTTCTCTGCTGCATTCCCGTGACACTAGCACTCTGCCAATGCTGCTGGGTGAATGAATGAATGAATGAGTGAATGAACAAGTGAATGAATGAGTGGATGAAGGTGGACTGCGGCCTGGGGCAGGTGTTGGTGATCTACGACAGTGCTGTCCAACAGAACCTTCCGTGGTGCTGGCGAGGTCAGTGCCTGTGAGATGGTGGCCGCCGGCCGCAGGTGACCACTGAGCACCTGCACGTGGCTAGTGTGACCCCGACACTGAATTTTAAGCTGCATCGATTTAATTAAATTTATTTATTTTTTAAGATTTATTTGAGAGAGAGAGAGAACAAGTGGTGGGGAGGAGTGGGGGGGAAGAGGGAGAAGCAGACTCCTCACCCACTGAGCAAGAAGCCCGCCGCGGGGCTTGATCCCAGGACCCGGAGATCATGACCTGAGCCAAAGGCAGCCACCCAGGTGCCCCATGGATTTTAATTAAATTTAAATAGCCATATAGCCATGGAGTGACTGGTAGCTCAGTCGGTTAAGGGTCAGACTCTTGATCTCAGGGTCATGAGTTCAAGCCCCGTGTTGGGCTCTAGGCTGGGCGTGGAGGCTTCTTAAAAAAAAAAATTTAAATAGCCACGGATAAGTAAAAAATTTATATATCCATACAATGGAATACTATTCAGCCATAAAAAGAAAGATGTGCGCTACCACATGGATGAATCTGGAAAATGTGATGCTGAGTGAAAGAAGCCAGACACAAAAGACCACATGTCGTGTGATTCCACTCCTAGGAAGCGTCCAGAAGACGCAAGTCCACAGAAACACAAAGCTGGTTAGCGGCTGCCTAAGGACAAAGGGTGAGGCAGTCCGGGGGTGATGGCTGAGGGCCGTGGGGCTCCTGTCTGGGATAATGAGCATGGTCTAAAATTGACCGTGCTGATCACAAAGCTCTGCAATATATTAAAACCACTGGGCTCTACACTTGCGTGAATAATATAGTATGTGGATTATATCTCAAAAAAGCTGCTAAAAAATGTACCAAATGGAACAGGCCTAGCACGTAAGTGTCATGAAGGCAGAGGCTTTGTCGGGACCACTCAGGGCCATTTCCCTGGGGCTGTCAAACCGCCGGCTCATTCCGCCCCCATTTCCCTTCCCCTGCAGCTGATGGCACTTGGGGACCAGGTGAGGGCGGGGAGGGCTGCGGGCGGCGGGGGCGGCCTACCGTCTCCATGGAGTCGTCCACGGACATGAGGGTCTGCAGACGCTTCCGCTGCAGCATGTTGGTGAACTCCATGTGGATGGGCTTCATGGGCCCCGTGTAGCGCATGATCCAGTGCTTGTCGGGGTTGGGCGCGTAGTTGTAGCTCGGCGTGCTGCGGGCAAACACGCGCCCAGGTCAGGCCGGGTGCGGCGCTACCCCTAGCCCCCCAGGTCCCCAGCTCCCCACATTCCCAGTCTCCTAGCCTCCCAGGTCCCCAGCCCTCCAAGCCCCCAGCCCTGCAGGTCTGCAGCCCCCCAGGCCTCCAGCTCCCCAAATCCCCAGGCCCCCAGGTCCCCAGGCCTCCAGGCCCCCAAGTCCCCAGGTCCCCAGGCCTCCAGGCCCCCAAGTCCCCAGCCCCCCGTGCCTCGGGGGGAGCAGCCTCCTGCACTGCTTGAGTGCCCATCTGGGGAAGCCACGGCGGTGTATCAGGGGCTCTGCTAAACCTTATGTCAGCGTTTCTCCAGTGCATGGTGTGCACGCGGGAGGACCGGGGGTCACCCAGCCTTAAGTGACCCGGAGCCGCACAGTGAGAACATCAGTCCCTCCCGGCTCAGCTCTGCCAGCCAGCCCACAGCATCAGGCCCCAGTCTCAGTCTGGTGTGAGTCCCCTAACACCTCCCTGGAATTTGCTCTGCTCTCTTTCTTAAGAAGGGGACAGGCTCAGGTCCAGAGCCTCCAGTAGGCACAGCCCCCCAGGCAAATTTCCTAGCCTTGCTTTGATTTTTCAGTTACCTCGGGCAAGGGAGGGTTATTGTGGTTAAAGCACGACTAGAGAGCTTCCTTTTGCAATAGGTTTTGGTTAAAAAAAAAAAGAAAAGGGACGTTGGCTAAAAAATCAGGTCAGTAATAGTCATGGATGCATGGCCGAAAACGTGAGGATGGTGCCCGAATGTACATTTGTCACAATTACTCTTCCCGTTTCTTCTCATCTCCCAGTTACTGAAGAGGAAACAGAGGGGACCTGCCCACAGTCTCACAGAACAGGCGGTGCAGGCAGGGGGTGACTTCTGCCGTGGGGTCTGCTGTGATGACTCACCATACTGAACAAATCACCAGAACCTCTGATTTCTTCGGAGCTCTGACCACATTCCACGTACTGGGCGCAGCTCGGAGGGTTCACCTCCTACCATCTCATTACCACTTACCACCCTGGGAGCAAGTGCCATGTTTCCTGCCCCAGTGAACACACCGAGGCCCAGCAAGGGGACTAACTTGCCAAAGGAGAGCTGGGCTTTGAACTCTAGGAGTGGATATGGTCGCCCACTGCCACCGTAACATAATCACCTCCCTGACACGCGGGCCTGTCTGGAGACCATCCCGTCCGAACGTGTCCGGCCATCACTTTGGCCAAGACACTCCTGCTGGAGGATGGAGCAGCTGAAACACGCAGGTTAATGTGGTTCATGGTTTTGGAAGTTTCCAGGTGATTCTAGTCATCGAGTGCTCTGTCCCAAACCAGGAGCACCTCTGGTCTCCTCAGCTCACACCAGGCCCTGGGATCTGAGCTCCAGCACACCCCACCAACGTGCGGGGTATCCTGGGTGGGGTACACCGCTGATAGGAAGCACCCTATTCACCCCACAAAATGTGACATCCCTCGCAGATCTGACCCCCTTCCCAGTCAAAGCTGAAAATAAAGGTTGTGTTTCCACTGCCTGAAGACAAAAGGCTTTTCAAAATGGCTAGGAAGGGGGCAAGGGGTGGCGAGCAGGGAGGGAGGGCGGGCGAACAGGCCTTGCAGAGAGGGCAGAAAGCTCCCTAGCGCCTCCCCTGCCCCACCAGGACCTCTGCAGCCTCTCGGATATCAGAGTATCAGAATGTTCGGGGAGAGGTGATGATGCTGCGGCTTTGGGCGGCCTGACAGTTATGGAGACCATTGCTATGTAGTGTGGGGTGAATCACAAGCCTTGAGATTCCTTCTGGACTTTGCTTTGAGTCCCTGGCTGGTCTCCCGCTGCTAAATCCAGCCCGGCCCCCCGGCCTCCTTTGATTAAGAGCAGAGGTCTGGCTCTCCTGTGGGCCGGCTTAGGGCCTGACCCTGCATGTAGAACATTCCTAGGAACAAGCCTCCCCCCAGCCGCCCCCCCCCCCCCCCCCCCCCCGGCCCCGAGGAATTGGAAGGGGACTGCTGGGGGCAGGGGCTGTGCAGACACGCCCTCAGAGCTGTTTGGTGGTATGGGAAAATTGTTCCTGGAGGCCCAAGGGGCCGGATTCCAGGATGCAATTTTGAGCAATCATCCCTGAATCTACTAGATTCTATTAGGCTGGTGTCTGCCCTCGAGAACAGTGAGGGGTGAGTTTGTCAGGAGTCTGCAGTGGAAGGATTTCCAAAAGCCCTTTCTCGGAGACCTCTTTCAGAGCAGGATCTCAGATCCGGAGTGTGCAGGGCCTGGGGACCTTCTCAGGCCAGTGCCAGCTTGCTGGTCACCTGCAGGAGGCCAGTCTCCTCCAGGGTCCCATTTTCACAAGAACCCAGCCGCTTGGGGAACAAAGAGGGGAAAGCCTCACCTCCTCAAGAATCTGAGGAATGTGTGGTGTGTTCACAACAGGGCCTGAAGGCGAGCATCCCCTCCTCTCTGCTAGGGGCAGCAGTGGGGGTGGGGGGAAGAAGGATGTGCCCTCCAGCCCCTCACTGTGCAGCTGGAGTCCCCAGGAGGGGGCGAGGGCCCTGACACCCACCACCTCCAGGCTGTCAGTGCGGCCTGGCTCCCATGGGTTATGAGAGGCCCATGAGCCCACAGTCGGACGCCACACTCAAAGGGAGCTCTGGGGCCTGGTGGGGGTTGGGGTGTCTCTCTGTGTGTGTCTTTGTATTTTCTGTGTGTGCATGTCTGCATGTTTGTGTGTGGTTGTATGTGTGTGTGTCTGGGTATCTACGTGTGTGTCTAATTTGTATTTTCACGTATGTTTGTACATTCGTGTGTGCATGTGTTTGTGTGTGTCTGTGTGTATCTGTTTCCATCCTTGTGTGTGTGCACAGGTGTGTGGGGCAGGGAGCAGGTTGGGGCCCCGGGCAGGTGGAGTGGGATGACGTTGCATCAGGCAGCATCTGGGAGAGCCCACGGGGCCCACGTCAAGAACGGGACACCAGGCTTGACTGGGTGGCAGTCTGACAGGAGCCTCCGGATCGAAAGATCTGGAACTCTGACCCACCAGCAGGGCCCTGTCCCCTCCTCATCCCCCTTGACTGTCATAATTAAATAGCCCAGCTGCAGAAGTTTCTGGTTTTTGGTTTTGTTTTGGAAATGATTATACCCCAGAGATAGGAGAGCCTTCCAAACACACCCCTAATAAGGCAACGGGGGTTCTCTGGGTAAGTAATAGCAGGCGTTACTCATGTTCAATTTCTATAATTTTCATTTCAAAGGGAAAATAAATGAGCAGGCAATGTCAAACAATCTCATGAAACTGCTGCTGGGGAGGAGGGATGCCAGCGCCTCTTTTAAAGGAGAAGCCGCGGAAGCAAAGCCCACCTGCCCCCCCACCCCCGGTGGCTCCCTAGGTGGCACTGAGCTGCGCACCCGCCTCCTCCCGCCGCGGGGAGCCACTGGTGGGGGCAGCTGGTGTCCCCGGCGGAGGAGCGTGCCCGCAAGTCAGGTGTGCAGAGAGGCAGGGCTGCCGGCTGGGGAGTGAGGCGGCGCCGTGGCCCCTGGAATGCGGCTCGCCATCTGTCCACTCTCCTCCCCGAAGACCAGGGGATCGGGAGGCGAGCACACGGCCCCATCCTCTCGGAGCCACTCTGGGCATTGTCAGAAAGTAGTTACAGCCAGGGGATGAGAAGGGCAACGCAGTCTGATTATAAGGACAATTAAACACCCAGAATATTCAGGCGGATTCCAAATTGCCCTGTCCTTGTCGCCCCAATGTCACAGCAAGGGCTGCTGGGTATCACTGCTAAGCGGGAAGTGGCTGGAGGCAGGAAGAGAACTTTCCAGAGAGATTTACTAGCCAGCTGGAGGGAGGAGGACAGGACGGGTGGGCAGAGAGATGGCAGGTGCGGCTGGGGGCAGGATCTGAATCTGGCTCTGCAGTTTCCCGGCTGCAAGTTACCTCGCCTCTCTGTGCCTCGGTCTCCTCAGCTGTGGAATGGGAATGCCAGGTGTGGTAGGCAGCCTCCACGATAGCTCTCGATGGCCCCCCCCTTCCTGGCATTCACACCCTGTGCTGCCCCTCCCACACTGGCAGCATTGGTCAGTGCGACCAAGAGAATATGGCACAGGGATGGTGTGTCACTTTTAGATTAGGTCACAAAAGACTCCGGCTTCCATCTCAACCTCTCTCTGTCTACGCCAGGCCCCCAATCCATTCCTTCATCTTAGATCATTTGCTCTGGAGGAAGCCAGCTGTTTGGCATGCGGTGAGGACACCCAAACAACCCTCCAAAGAGGCTGGCTGGTCGAGGAGCCGCCCTGTGAGCCCCGGGCTGGCCGCAGGTGGCTGTAGCCCTGGCCGACAGCTGGATTAGAACCTCGGGAGACCCTGCGCTAGAACCTTCCAGACAGGCCACTCCCAGGTGCCTGACTCACACACACTGTGACCTAATACACGTTTGTTTTTAGCTGCTCAATGTCAGGGTAATTTGTTAGGCAGGAATGGATAAATAATACTTTGAGGGTTGTTGTGAATATTCAGGGATTTGGTGCAATGTAAGGACTCAGCACGGAGCCTGCCACATGGTCAACAGCTCAGGAAAGGCTGCTTAATATATTCATAGTCTGATGAAGCTACAGACCACTTCTCAAAATGATTTAAAATGCATGAAACAAAAAACACAGGATCACAAAGGAAACCCATTATACCGCACTGCACGCACAGACCTCTAGGGGGGAGGACGAGGGTCCCAACTTAACAACACTTGCCGCCTGCTTTGGCCCATAAGCCAGGCTGGCTGGATTTGCGTCCGGTGTCCCCACAGGTGGGCAATGCGTTCCTGGGTTCTTTGCACCAGGAGGATTTGAGACAAGGCACAGCTCCATCACGGTCGTGCCATTACCATCCACAGCCCAACCCTCCCACCCTCACACCACCCAGAGGCCCTGCGGGCAGGGTACCAAAGCTTACATGTGCTGGGACGCATTGGGGAAGAGGCGTGAGTATTGGGGGGCGGAGTCCTCGGGGCCGTGGGGGGCCGCGTGGCTGATGACCATCAGGACGGGCCGGTGTGGGTACATCTTCTTGGACGTGCGGAAGAAGCTCACGCTGTCATTGGTGATGAGGTCTGTCAGGTAGTCCTGGGGTGTGGGGAGAGACGGGAGAACTTGTGAGGAGCTGGGGCACTGCAGTGACCCAGACAATCCCTGCCCCCCTGGGGCCGATCGTCCAGGGGCAGAGAGACAATCAGTGAGCAACGGAATGGTGTCTCGGGCTGGTGCGGAGCCACGGGGAG
The DNA here is from genome assembly GCF_002201575.2 of Neomonachus schauinslandi. Taxonomy (NCBI): domain Eukaryota; kingdom Metazoa; phylum Chordata; class Mammalia; order Carnivora; family Phocidae; genus Neomonachus; species Neomonachus schauinslandi. The sequence continues at coordinate 125,242,369 of NC_058412.1, forward strand.
GGCTGCCGCTCTCTCTAAGAAACCCATCCTCACTGCTTGATTGTGCACCGACATGCCTACGTGGCTGTGATTAAACATGTTTTTTTAAAAAGCCACCAGGAACATCCCTAATGCAATGATACAGCACCCAGAAAGAACATACTCGAGCCACCTGGATCGACATGGACAGACCTTACCGGCCTGGCCCTGGGTGAGAAAAGCAGGCTGTGGAAGGACCTGCACAACGCAACACCACTTGTATACAGGCGAAAACCGCACAAAACATATTGTTTGAGACATCTGCATATGCAACAGTAGAACAAAGGCGTCCAGGGAGCAGCAGGGGGCTGGTTTCCTCCCGGGGAGGGCGCGGGGCAGGCCAGGAAAGGGGCCCAGGAGGGTGACCCGGGGGCTCCTATGGCCTGTGATATCATGATATCGCATGCTCTGAAACGTGTGTGCTGTGATGACCGGGTCTGCCTCTCCAGGCTGCCAGGAGGGTTGCAAGTGCTTGGAGATGAAAAGCCCTTGACACGGTGCCCTGCGTGTAGCCAGCTCTTGACAAGTCAGCTAACGTTGGCTGTCTTGGTGGTGTGGCAGATTTTCCGCATACCTGAGGGCACCCGCCCTCCTGGGTCCTCCTCAAAGCCACTCTGGCGCCAGTTCAGGCTCTGCCGACCTCCGCCGGGGGCAGCATCTGGCACGCTGCACACCCTCCCCCACCCCAGTCACCCATGTGGATCGAAGGGGACACCGCCCTGACTCCAGGGGTGGGTGGTGAGCCCCAGGCTGGCCCACGAGGACACATCATCTCTCTCGCCACAGGACGTGAGCATCCGGGCATCAGAGTGAGGGATAAGGGGACCTGGGCCAGGGTGGTGGTGGCATTGTCCAGTCATGGCTGGGAGCAGATTCACTAGACAGGATGTGTCCATTGGCTGTATGTGGGGGAGAGGGGAAGTCGCCTCCCCCTGACCCCCCTGCCCCACCTCACACCCTGCCACCTGGTTTCTGGTTTGAGTGAAGGGTACGGGGGGGGGGTGGCGTCCAGGAGAAAGAAAATGTCAGGGCGAAGGCAGGAGTGCTAAGTGCTGGACAAGCTGAGCTGGGTGCCGGGGGTCAGCCAGGAAGAATCAGGGATGGGGGTTGTTAACAGGAAAGGTGAGACAGGGGAGGCTAAAAGATGAATTTTCTAGAACCTGGAGATCAGCTGATAGATTATGAGGAACTCTCCTCTCTGCCCCCCTTCAGCCCTGCGCCAGGCCCATTCCCGCTCTCCTAGGTGAGGGGCTACACTGCCCCGGATGCCCTCCCAGCCGCGCCCATGCAGGTGGGTGGTGATGTCAGCTTCTGGGGACTTTGCTCCTAGCTGGAGCTTAGCAGCCACAGCAGTGTCCCCCTTCTGCATTGTGACCTCCGACTGACTTTGATCAGTAAACCAAGAGGAACCCAGTGCATCCCTGGAGATTGTTACCCTGTGGCTCTGGGCAAAAGCGTCCATTTCCTCCAACTGGTCATTTAGCCGAGGTGGCCTGTGGGGTGTGGGGCGTGCTCCTAGGGACCTCGGTGACAGGACACGCTGGCCTGTCTCAAGCCCTGCCTCGTTCTTCAGGCTTGGCTTTTGCTGCTGTTTCTCATTTATGTGCTCACTTAACAAATACTTGTTGGGTGCCTGTTCCCAGGGTGCCAGGCTTCCTGTTAAGGGCTTGGGATGTGGTCACAGGTCCCCGTCCCCATGGTGATCACAGTCCTGTGCTGGTTGTGGAAAAGCATTCTCATTATCGAAAAGAAGGCAGGGGACCTGGGAGGGGCAGGAGGTTTTCACTCGCTTCGGATTACTTCTGGCTGCTGGGGGTGGGGGACAGAAGCTGTAAGGACAAGAGATGGGACCACAACTGGCATGATGGCAAGTTCCTCTTCTTGCCTGGACCTGGGTTCCCGGAGAAATGTGTCCCATGGGTGTACCCTAGGAGATCCTCACACTTCTGCCCCATGGAAGCCTGTGGTTCTACCTCTTGTCTGAACTTGGGTGAGATAAGCCAGCTCACCCCAAATTTCTCAGAGCATCCCCCAAACTGGGGTCTCCTGGCTTCCAGGACTAAACTTTCTGCTTGGGAAGCCCACATGAGCTGCTTTAGGGCTGTGCCTTGAGAACGATGGCTTTGCTTCTGAGACTTGGTTTGAGAGCAGGGATGGGGAGGCAGAGAAGGGCGGTTGCCCCCGCCCCTCAGGGGGCAGCCCTCAAGCCTACCTCTTGATATTCTCTTCACTTGGCAAGTCAAGTTGTAACAGAGGGTCTCTTATTCTGAGCCACTGGCTCCCTGGGCAGCAGGTCTAACTTTTATTCTGGATCATAGTGCTGGTCCCACCCCTGTGGAAGCTTCTACAGCAGTTTGTGTTCAAAAGAGATTCGTATCCCTTTAAGGAGCAGTTGTATTTCATGAAGCTAAGGAGTCAGGGCTCTGGAGTCAGAAACTCTGGGTTCGCACCCCAGCTTTATCACCTGCTATCTGTGGGCCAACCACTCACCTTTCTGCATCTCAGTCTCTGCATCTAAAAAATGGGCCCGATAAGAGTCCCTTCTTCAGATGGTGGTGTGAGCATTTGACAAATGAATAAAGCACTCAGCAAGGAGCCCGGCACTGAGAAAACCCACAACGAACATTGGCTCTGATTACTGTCACATGTTTGCTCAACTGACCTTCACAGCAACTCTGAGAAATGGACTTCGTGCCCATTTGACAGAGGGGGAAACTGAGGTCACAGAACTAACAAGCCATGCACTCAGAGCGAGACCTCAAGCCTTTGTATTTTTTGTCTGCCCCATCGCTTTTCCCTCACAAACAAAGTTCTTAATGAGTATATGGTAGTTTACACTAAGCATCAACCAACCGTTTCTGTAAAGGGTCAGCTAGGAAATGTGCGAGGCTTAGCAGGCCAGATGTCGCACCTGCAGCTACTGCTCACTGTCACTGTAGGACGAACAGCCACCATGTAGATGAATGGGCATGTCTGCGCTGCCGCAGAACTGGAGGCCTGCTAAACTGTAAATTTCATGTCATTTTCACTTGTCATGGAAGCTGCTCTTTTGATTTTTTTCAACAAGTTAAAACTGTAAAAACCACTCTAAGCTCAAAGGTTAGACAGAAACACTCGGCGGGCAGGACTTGGCCCACGGGCCCTAGTTCAGAGAATGGATTTGGAAGCCAGATGGCCTGGGTTTGAATCCTAAGCTTTACCACTTAACTAGCTGTGTGGCCTCGTTCCTTAGCCTCTCTATGCCTCAGTTTCCTTATGTACTGGTTTTGAAGAGTAACAGCATATACGGTGTAGGCCATGGTGAGAAATGCAAGGGGTAATTCTGTATCATGTAGAATGATTTCAACAGATCTGCTGCATGTTACGTCTAAGTGAGCGCTACTCATTATTCCTCAAGAATCACACGCCTGTGCTTTCCACGTGAAGATGAAAACAGTACAAACAAATCTGGTTCCCTTTCATCACTCCTCACCCCTGCTTCTGATCTTGGCCCCTCTTGCCCCTCACCAGGAAGTACTTTTTCAGATGTGTTGTTACATGTGTTATAGTATTGCTTTATGCATCTTTTTTTTTTTTTACATTGATCAGATCATACTGTGCATATTCATTTAATCATTCAGCAAACACAGCAGTGAATACAACGAACCCACACGCCTGCCTTCAAGGGCCTTGTATTCTAAAGCGAGGAGACAGACATAAAGTGAACCAGTGCTCCACACAGGTGTGGTGCATCAGTGGAGATCAGCTGGGGGGGGAGGTGAGTTGGGGGGGTGCCCTTGACACATGGTGGTCTAGGAAGGTGACATCTGAGCAGGGGCCTGGAGGAGCTCTCTCTGCAGCCTGCTCTTGCCTTCAGCCCTATGTCCAAAGCCCTTTTGATGTAAAGCCATCACACAGAACCCCCTTGTCTTTTTCTAGAATCCTCCAGGGTAGGGTTCCTTTGTGGTCATTTAATCACTTCCTGCATTGGTGGCCTTCATTGATTTCTTTCAGTAACAAAGCTGCAAGCAACAGCCGAGCCAGTTCCCCTCCTGCCTACGAAGGAGGCTTCTCCAGAACACAGCAGGACAAATGCTGGATCAAAGGGTCCCGTTCAAGTTTACAGAGACCGCCACCCCTCAGGGCCTTCCCACCACCTGGGCCTCGTCCACTCCCCACCTGGAGGCCTCTTCTGCGACCTGACCCTGTCATTCCTAGCCCCCTCCCGCCGCCAGTCTCACCTTCCCCAACCCTCCCTGGCCATCAGCGCGTGCGCTTTATCGTTCCTCTCTTGCCATTGCTGCCTCTCTGTCCACTTTGCCATCAGGACCCTTTCCAGGGCATCTGGCCTTGGGAATAGTGACTCAGGACAGAGTCCTCAAAGGGCCTCTTGAAGGAACTAGGGAAGGACCGTAACTTCTTCCCCAGCTGGGCCTCCTGCTGGAGCCACCGAGGCCAGCAATGAATCCTGGTAGAGGCATCTCAGCCCTCAGGCTGCTGGAGCATGGGCTCCCCGGCTCTGCCCCCACGGAAACGCCCAGCTCACTCTGGCCCCCACTGCCTGCTGCCCGCCTCAGGTCTCAACCCTGGACCCGCGCCAGCTCTGACTCCAAAGGGGCCCCCATCCCCCTGTTCCCAGGCCTCCACTAACAGGGGCCCAGGAATCCCCCTACGGGGTTGCTCTCATTCACAGCGGAGCTGTGTCTGTGGCAGGAAACAGGGTGAAAGAACAGCCCCTGTGTGTCCCGTCCTCAGCCCCAAAGGCACTCTGAGTGTCCCTGGATAACTTGATTACAGGGCCGTTCTGAGGCCAGGCATGGACATGGTGAGGAATTTTAACGAGGACAGAGTGGATTTCTCTAGGTTTTGGAGGATCTCCCCGTGTGGGGTCTGGGAGGGGAGAAGCAGCGTGTTTAGCCCCAAGACACTACAATTTGTGTTTCTAGCTTAGAAATCCCCCCACCAGGACTTTGGAACTAATTCACCTGGGAGGGAATGGAGGCCTGCTCTGTGCAGAGTGAGACACAGAGCGAGGGGCACAGTGCTGCCCAGGTGATGTCACATGTGGTTTCTGCCACCGGGGCCTAAACTGATCAGATTCAGTGAGGGGACACATCAGTGGTGATCCCCTATCAAAGGCAGGAGGGATCCCCAAATGTGCCGGTGTTCCCCGAAGGGGAGTGGGATAGGGTGTTTTTAGGCCATTGAGCATCTGCTCAGCTTTCTTCTGTGGAAACTCTCCATTTTCATATGGGCTCTATTCTCAGCTGATGTTCCAGGGTCTGGCTCCAGGGCGGGGCTCCCACTGTCCCTATCTCTGGTTCAGGAGCGGAGCGTGTGACTACAGCCCATTGAGACACTGCCTCCCTCCCTGGCCACACTGATTGGTTCAGGGGCAGACATGTGACTGATCCAGAGCCAGTGAGATGCAATGAGACCTGCTGGGAATCCTGGGAAGGAGACTCCCTCACTTGCAGCTGGGCAGGAAGGTGAGAGGCTGGAGGGAGAGGAAGGGAAGGGGAAAGGTGGGGAGGACAGAGAGGGAGGGGAGGGACTGTAAATGGCACTGAAGAGAAGAAAACAGCTTAGAGGAGAAACCACCACCTAAAGATTTTGTTTGAGCCCCTGGATCCAGCTGTGTCTGATGCCATTACTGCTGGACTAGCTAAATCGGCTGATATGTTTCCTTTTCAGTTGAGCCACTTTGAGCTGAATTTCTGTTCCCAAGCAGTTGAGAGAGGTCAGTCTGATTCAAGAAAGGATAAATCCTGTAGTCTAGGGCACCCGGGGAAGGGTTCATGGAAGAGAAGAGGATAAGACTTGGATAAGTTCAGGGCGGGAGAGCACTAGTAAAGATTTAGAGATGGTTGTAATAACCAACAAGGCTGGTCTGGTTGAACTGGCTCATACTGGGGATGCTGAAATAGGAGATGAGGCTGGTGTGTGTGTGTGTGCATGTGTGTGCACATTATTACGTATGCAGGGGTGTGCCCATTTTCCAGATTTGGGAAATGAGCCCCTTAGGAGTAGGGAGCGTAACCAAGGGCACATCATGTGTTGAGGTGGGGCTCCGAACCCCAGTCCTCTGCCTCCAAGGGAGAAACTGACTGCACAGTCCCTGGAGGGCAGTGGGCAGAAGAACAGCACAGTGCGTTGTGAAGGCCGTGCATCCGTGGGTCAGGTCTGGCCCTCAGGCAAACTTGATTCACGCAGGATGTTAGAAGAGTCTGAATTAGCCGCCAATATTTAAAAATCAGGAGATTTCACAGGGAAAAACACATAAATTTGTAGCTTCTGCTGAAATATCAGAAAACCTGGCCATCTTGGGCCCACATTTCTACATGGGACTGACAGGCCTGATCTGAGTTGGCCGCCCCCTCTTAGACAGATACATTCTCCACAGTCCCCACCACTCCCTCCTGTGCCCCCCTCTCCCAGCTTGCTATCCTGTGTGTGTGACTGCCTGTCCCCTGGTGACTTCTGCCTGCGGGGGACCTTGTGTAGTGATTCAGAGAGAGATGAACTAGGGAGGGGAGCCCCGAGGAATCATCAACACTAACCCAGAGAGCCCTGCTTGTGACAGTCAGCCAGGCCAAGGGCTGGTGGCAGTGACAGTGGGGAAGGGAGAGAGAAGGGAAGAACGTTGGGGGGGGGGGGGGGTTGAAGAATGGATCAAGAAAGCTGCAGGGGGATGCAAGAGCTGGCTTTGAAGATTTAGTTGGGACAGGGATATTTGCTAGTCTCCGGATTTTTTTTAATGGAAAGTTTAGATGAGACCTCACTGTTGGTCTCCCATCCTCCTCCTCCTCCTCCCTCTTTCCCCCTCCCCCTCCTCATTTAAGCCAAGAATCAGCACACTATAGCCCGTGGGCCAAACCAGGCCCACTACCTGTTTTTATAAATAAAGTTTTATTGAAACGAGCCGTGCTTATTTGTGTACACATCACCTATGGCGGCTTTTACACGACAATGGCGACTTAAGTAGTTGAAACAGAGACCGTACGGCTTGTAACTGTAACATATTTAGTATATGGCCCTCTACAGAGACAGTTTGTTGTCCTGATCTGAACTACCATGTATTGAGTATTACTGTATAGAAGGGGCTCTTCTGATGCTCTGTGGGTATTAACTTACCTGGTCCTCAAAAACCTTTCTGATAACACGACAATGAAATACCACTATACCCTGGTACAAGAGAATACTAAAAAAGACAGTACCAGTGTTGATGAGGAACGTGGAGGAACTGGAACCCTTATAACATTCCTGGCTGGGGCTGTCAACTGGTTCAACCACAGAACCTATCCTGTGTCCCAGGGGTTCTCCTCGCAGGTGTGTAACCGAAAGAAAGGAGTACCTATGTCTACCCAAAGCCGTGTGTAAGGATGTTCACAGCAGCCTCATTCATAACAGGCCCCCACTGGAGACAGCCAAAATGTCTATCAGGGGTTGAGCGGATTCACACCTGCAGTCTACACAACATCGCTACGCAGCACGAGGGGACCACGCGGCTGATGATGTGCAGGCACATGGAGGACTGTCGCAGCTGTTAGGCTAAGTGAAAAAAGTCCCGACCCAAAAGAGCTCATACAACGTGATTCCATTGACGTGAGGTTCTAGAACAGGCAAAACTAATCTGTGGTGATGGAAGTTGGAATCGAGGTTACCTCAGGGGTGGAAGTTTTGACTGGAAAGGTGTACAAGGGAGTCTTCTGGGGGCTAGAAATGCTTTATATCTTGACCGGGGTGGCCCACCCCTACGTGAGAATTCCCCGAGCTTTCCACGTCAGATCTGTGCACTCTGTCTCATATCAGACAAATTAGTAGCACTAGAAAAACTACGACACGGGAACAAACACACACACTGAGGTACACTCATACAGTGGAACACCACACAACGAGAGTGAAGGATCTACGCCCCACCCCGCCCCGTGACAGCAAGGATGGGTCTCAATGTGGTGTGAAGCCAAAGGAGCTGGATGCAGAATGAGGGTGTCACGCTGCAAGGCTGAGCTGTGGCCGTCCCTGTGGGAGGGCGGTTGGTGGGAGGAGTTACGTGAGGGGGCTTTGGGGGCTGGCGGTGATAGTCTGCTTCCTGACCTACCATGTGCTGGTGACATGTGCCTGTTGGGTTGGTGAACATTCACTGAACTGGACTGGACTGTATGCACACTTCCTCTAAGAATACTCTGCTCCAGCATCCTGTGACCAATACTCTCAGACACAGACTATTATTTAAGAGATGAACACATGGAGAAGCAGAGGTGCACGTAGGCTGCTTGAGGTCACTCATTTAAGTAAGCATCACTGTCAGTAAGCCAGGTAGTTAAGCTCCCGTGTCGCGCTCCTAACTGTCCCCCGGCCAGGGACAGGCAGGACTTACCTTGGAGTAGTCAAAGCCGTGCTTCTCCTTCACCCCGTTCCGACAGAGCGTGTAGTTATAAAAACGGGAATTTTTAAGGAGGCCGACCCACTCCTTCCAGCCAGGCGGCACATAGGAGCCATTGTATTCATTAAGATACTTCCCGAAGAAAGCTGGAGGGGGAGAAGGATCAGGAGGCCACGTGAGAAAGCAGAGAGCAGAAGTCTCCTCTGTCCCCCGACCACCGAGACCACTGTGTCCCCAAGGCGTGAAAACAGCGCTACCCCCTGAGCCTCCTCCTCAAATGTTTTTATGTGCATAAGATAAAATATATAGGATTACAGAGAAAATAAGTTATTTTGAAATATAGTTATCTAAATATTAAAAGAATTGTCCTCTTACAAAAGATACTACCTTGCAAAGAATAATGGTTTCAAAGTAGTGATAAGTGAAAATATTTTATTTTGTGATCTCTGTCACCACTGCCATGGAATATTATCATATCAGTGATTCCTACCAATGATAAAATTACAGATTCTCTTGTGCTATGTTTCATGGCCTTCCTTCCTAATGGAAGCCAATGCTAAGTGATGGTGTAGGTTCGTAAAAATAAGAATGCGATTCTTTCCCATTCCAGCTGACGGACCCCTTGAATTCTGTCTACTATGGTGACCAGAACGGCTAATATCAGACCATGAATGATACCAATTGTTGTTGGGGATGTGGAGTAACAGGCCCTTGATACACCTGCCAGGGTGCAGACTAGCCCAACTCCTGTGCGACCCTGACTGGCAGGCTCTGCTAACCTTGAACTCCCTCATACCTCCTGACCCACTGATTTAAATCCTGGGTATTGACTCAGCAGGAAGGCATTCATTCATTCCCCAAGTCATGTGCAGGACATGGCTCAGGGTAGCACTGTTCATGAGAGCCAAGAACTAGAAACAAGTCAGATGCCCATCAACAAAAGCAGGGTTGAAGACATTGCTGGAGATCTGTATAGAGGAATGAATACCACTCCGGAACAAGACAGAACGAACCAGTGCCACGTTCAGTAACAGATGCAGCTCAACCACCTAATCGCATTGAGAGATAAACCAGAGATGAGAGAATGCTGTACGATCTCATTTATATGATGTTCAAAAAGAGGCAAAACAGATCTATGGTGTTAGAGAACAAAGCAGGGGTTCTCGCTGGGCGTGGGGCGTACTGCTTGGGGGATGGGCTGTTCTATCTCCCGCTGGAACCCGGCTGCTTCCGTTGCTGAAACCCCACTGGGCTGGACATTCAGGAGCCGTGCCCGTCTCCACATTCGCCTTTCACACCGGCAACAGGGCTTACGTAAAGAAAATCACCCGGATTCCTCGCGAAGGGGATATACCCCCAAACTCTCTGCGGGTGAAGAGGTAACACGTAAGATCTTTATGGTACTCTCTTGTTCTTTTTTCTTCTCAACGAGCAAGTATGATTTTTAATAATTACAGCCTATAAAGCCATTTTGAAGAAATGGAAACATCTGAGGGTTTTTCCAGAGACAGAGGCCCTGTGCCAGCCCTCCTTCAGATGAGGACACGGGGGCTCTGAGACACGCGGGAGCTGGTGCCGAGAGCTCGGGAATGGGAGAGTTCCAGATTGTTGAAGGGAGTGAAAGAGATTTCACCAGCAGAGTGCTCAGCGCCGTGCCTGGCAAACTGGGAGTGTTCAGTGGGCGCCAGTTCAGAGCCCGAGATGAGAAGAGACAGACAGCGGAGGTGAACATCCGTAAAGGGAGGAGTGCCCTGGGGCTAGGCGCTAATGCCAGCAGAGGATGAGACGGGTCCCTCTACCTGGAACCTTCGAGAAAGCATGGAGAGCTGCCTTGGGCCTGTTGCTCCCAGAGAGGAGAGGCCTGGGCAGGGAGAGCGGGGATGGAGCTGGAGCCCTCCATGGGGGTTTTCCTGGAGGCCTGGCAGGTGGCTGGCCCCGCCTGGGAGTGGGAAGCCCCTTTAGGCCCCAAGCAGCCATTCCCGAATGCCCATGGCACATGCTTCCAGTCCTCCCCTGGCACGCAGGAAGTGGGAAGGTGAGGAAACACCTCCTGGAAGGATCTGGGCACTGGAGGAGGTGAAAAGAGGAAGGGAGGGTCCCAAGCAGCTTTGGGGTAAGGCCCAGGGTGGGGGCCCCCTTTGCGCAGGAGGGCAAAGCCAAGCCAGAAAGAACCCTGGCATTCTGGGGGCGAGGGGAGGGGAAACTGGCTCTGAGTCTCAGGGAACGTCAATATTTAGGTGGTGGGTGCCTGGCTGGGTGTCAGGGCGCGAGGACTGAGATGTGGGCTGGAGTAAGGCGCAGCGGTGCCCAGCACGGGGCCAGCGGAAGGCCTGATGCCCCTCTCTTGGGAACACGGCAGGTTCAAACACTGCTGCATCTGTCCCCTGAAAGCAGCGGGGCTCAGCCGGGGGTGGTTTCACCCCTCCGGGGACACTTGGCAATGTCTGCAGACATTTCTGGTTTTGTCACAGTTGGGGTGGGACATGCTGCCGGCAACCAGGGGGTGGGGGCCAGGGATGCTGCTCAACATCCCACAGTGCTCAAGATGGCCCACAGCAGAGATTCATCATCCTGTGTAAAATGTCAATAGTCTGTAGGTGAGAAATCCTGCCACCTGCACGTCCCTCTCTTCCACAAAAAACCGCATAGGGAGGGCTGGAAAGGCCCCTAGAGACCAAGTCCAGTCCAGGAAATAAGATCTACTAAACCTCAATGACCTTATTCCTCACGTTTGATGTGTCTTTCTACGTGTAAGGAGCTCTACTCTGGTAACACTTCTGGCCTCCCTCCACTCTCTCCTGTTCCTCCTCCTTGGGGAAGGATGACAAACGGCAGGGGTCAGCAAACATTTCCTGTGAAGGCGCAAATAGTAAATATCGTAGGCTTTGTGGGCCAGATGGTCTCTATTGCAGCTACTCAATAGTTGTAGAAAACAGTCACAGACAATACATAAACAAGTGGGCGTAGCTCTGTTCCAATAAAACTTTATTTACAAAAACAAACATAGGGCCAGATGAGTAAAACAATTGGGGGGAAATATTAAGGAAATGATAAATCAGTGTGCCCACCGATGGTAAAAATCAGGGTGGCAGCACAATGAATCTGCTCTATTTGGGGTAACACTGCCTTGGGCACATATGGATTCATATATCAACAACTATTTATTAAACCCCAGTGGTATGCCAGGAGCTGTCCCAGGCAATGGCAGCACAGCAGTGAATGAGGCCACCAGGGTCCCTGCCCTCATGGGGCGGATTTCTAGTGGGGGACAGTGACAAATAAGGGTGGTGTTGTTGGTAAAACCAGTGATGAAGGAAATAAAGGATGGTGTTGCAACAAAGTGGCCAGAGTTGGACCCCTGGAGGCACCACTGTGTTGAGAGGTCAGGGAAGGCTGCTGAGGAGTGATGAGAATGAGTCAGGGAGAACAGGAGTACAAGGGAAAATGCTCCAGACAGAGGCAATAGCAAGTGCAAAGGTCCTGAGGTGGGAACAAGCTTGGGGGCATTTGAGGACCACAGGGAGGCCAATGAGGGAGGCAGAAGATGACCTTACAGGGTAGAGGGACGAGATCACGAGAAGAAGCAACAGGAGGCATGGCAGGGAAACTTAAAAGGGTCCGCACATCCCCTGAAATATTATGCATCAGATTTTGCATTTTCCTGGAATTGGGACACATTCTGAAAGGAACCCAAGACCACAAGTAATTTCAGAAGCACAGAACATCCCTCAGTTTGCAGAAGGGCGAACGAATGAAAGCCCAGGGTAAAAGGCACTCTGAATTCCCTGCTAGGAAAACTGGGTTCTCTCCCAGGTCCCCCAAATCTGGATTGTGAGCCTATGGTTTGTCCCTGAAGATCAGGACCAAGGTCTTCCTGATGAATGTGCAACTCAGAATGCTAAAAAGTTTTGGTCTTGGCGCAGCTGGTGGGATAACTCTTTCTTGGGGGTGAGAAGTGAGGCGCCTTGGGAAGCCCACCCCTGCCCATTATCACCCAATGCCACGGGCGTCAACGTGTCTATAGCGATTTCCTCTGCTAGAATCCCCCCTTTGACATCTCTCTCCTCTCTCCAACCCCCAACCATTAAAAAATCCCGAAAGAGCTGATTATTCAGGCTCCCCAAGATCCCAGAAAACAGGGCTTTAGTCAAAGGCTTTTAGTGCCAAATTAGATTTTGCTCTCATTTGATTAGACTTCCCCAAGGCAGTTTTTAAAATGGTTATTCTGGCACCAGTTGAGGTGGGCGCCGCAAATTCGCTGGGCCCCAGGGCTCCAGGGCTGGGACACACAGCCAGGAGAATGAGCTGGAAGTAAAATCAAGATTACAAATACAGCCGTGTCGTGGCTGGAGCCCGGAGTCACTGAGCTTTTGCGGCTGGACACCACAAAAGCTAGAGCTGCAACCTGAGGGCTGGTGCAGGGGGGGGGAACAACTTGGCAGGCAGATTAGGAGGAATTAAATGCCAGGCCAGGAAAGGCCACTGACAACGTGCTGGCTGACGCTGCCCCTAGGGAGCAGGCTGGCATCAGTCGAAAGGATGGAGCTCTCACCGCCTCCCGTGTGCCAGGCACGGGGTGGAGACTTCCACCTGGCAGTGGAGACTTGTGTTTAGCCCGCTTGGTTCTGCCTGTGGTCCTGTGGGTACCACCACTTCCTTCCTTAAGTACACATGGGCTGACCTTCCGACTCCAGAGCTGCAAGCATAATCTCAGCTCGACCAGTCAGAGCACTGCTTTCCCCTGGCTACTGTCATTGGTTCAGGGATGAGCATGTGACCCAAGATGGGCCAATGAGCACGAGCCCTGGAATTTTTAGGGAGCTACTGGAAAAGAGAAGTTCTTCCAAGGGGCTCAAAGCTGATGGGATATAAACCGGAAGCTGCTGGCAGCCATCTTGTCACCAAGAGGGGAGAGTCTATTTGAACACGAAGTAGCATAGAGGAGAGCAGCATGAAGGGGGTGGGGAGGGAGGGAGGAAGGAGAGAGAGATGAATAGAGAAGGAGAGAAACTAGTTTGAGTCCCTGGGTCTACTCTTTTTTTTTTTTTTTTAAGATTTTATTTATTTGACACAGAGAGACACAGTGAGAGAGGGAACACAAGCAGGGGGAGTGGGAGAGGGAGAAGCAGGCTTCCCGCCGAGCAGGGAGCCCGATGCGGGGCTCGATCCCAGGACCCTGGGATCATGACCCGAGCCGAAGGCAGATGCTTAACGACTGAGCCACCCAGGCACCCCTCCTGGGTCTACTCTTACCTGGAGCCAACTTTAATGCTTTTTAGCATTTTCAGTTATATTAGTGGTTCCGAATCAGGGGACGTTGGGCATCGGGGACATTTTTTTTTTGTTGTCACAGCTGAGTGGAGAGGTACTAGTGGCATCCAGTGGATAAAGGCCAGGGATGCTAGTAAACATGCTACAATGCACAGGACAGCCCCCCAGGACAAAGAATTATCCACCTCCAAATGTCAGTAGTGCCAAGGCTGAAAACATCAACACATAAATCCAATCACTCCACTTTTGGTGGTTGTTATTTGCTTAATTCGGTTTGAGTTGAGCTCTTTCACTTGCAATTAAAAGACCCAAGGAAAAGAAGATGAGATGCTTAGTGGAGAGCGGGGTTTGGCAAACCCAATCTGGGCTGCCACCTGTTTTTGTGAATACTTTCATTGGAATGAAGCCACACCCATTTGTTTATACACCATTATGGCTGCACACACACTACAATGGCAGAGTTGAGAGGTTGCAACAGAGACCACACGGCCGTAAGTCCAAAATGTTTACCGTCTGGCCCCTTGCAGAAAGACTTTTCCAACCCTTGGCATTATGAGCAAAATTCCTTGTGTGGGGTTAGGGATCCCTTAGGGATTTGAAGCAGGGCTGGGTTTAACCTGGAGGAAGTGGGGCCAGTTATGCAGAAGTGGACTCTGAAGTGGGTCACAGCAGCGAGGGCGCCCCACAGTGCAAAGGAATGACCCAATGCTGGCACAGCAGTGACAAGAACAGAGCAGCCAATCACAGGCCAGCTTTGCTTTGCATGGTCCTGATACGCACCCGTCAGTTTCCACAGTTGAGTTGAATGGTTCCAGTTTAGCTCGCATGGTACGTGAAGTGTAATTTTGCACTAAGTACAAACTGCGCTACTGGCCCCCCAGTCCACCAATCACTGTGTAAATAACAGACGCACAGCAGGATCAGTGGCCCAGCAGGTCGCTGCTTGCACAGCCTACTGGTGACCGGTTCCCATGCATCTGTGACTCAGTTCAGGCACAGACAACAAAGCGCGTGGTTAGGGAGCCTCCTTGTCTCCTGACGATAAGTCTACAAGACATGTTACAAAAGCGGACTGTGGAAGGGGAGAGCTGGCCAAAAGAAATGAAAGTGCGACCAAGAAATGAAAAGCTAGCTGGCGTGGAAAGGCGAGGGGCAGACAGAAGGAGTTGGAGAAGATAACACAGTGTGGGAAGCTCTCGATTCACAGCCCGACGGCGTAATTGCGGGTATAAATGAGGAAACGTGATCATGACAGAAAGGATGAAGACGTCCCAGAGGAGGTGACTGGCAAAAACACTCCACATTAAAGCGGCTCTCGGAGATAGGTTGCCACACTGAACGCTGTGTGTCCTTGGGCAACTAGTTTAATCTCCTGATGCCTCAGTTTCTCTGCTTAAAACATGGGGATGATGACAATGTCTACCTGGTGCGCTGCTGTGAGAACTAATATACATACATGTGCACACCCCGTCTTATCGCCCTTTCGCTTTCCTGAGCTTCACAGACACGGCATGGTTTACGAACTGAAGGCTTGTGGAACCCGGTGTCCAGCAAGCCTACCAGCGCTCTTTTCCCCACAGCATTTTGCTCACTTTGTGTCTCTGTGTCATGGTTTGGTGATTCTTGCCATATTTCAAACTTTTTCGTTATTATTATATTTATTACGGTGACGTGTGATCGGTGATTATGACGTGCTGGAGGCTCAGATGATGGTTAGCATTTTTTAGCAATAAAGTATTTTAAATTAAGGTATGTGCATTGCTTTTTTAAGACATAATGCTATTGCACACTTAATGGACCACAGTATTATGTAAACATAACTTTTATATGCACTGGGAATAAAAAAAAAATTCATTGGACTCGCTTTATTGTGATATTTGCTTTGTGGCCGCAGTCTGGAACTGAACCGGTGATATCTGTGCGGTATGCCTGTTCTGCTTAGACCTGACACATGACATATGCCTGCTAAGTGTTGGTTCTTTATGGCTAGCGGGTCCCCCTTCCTAGCCACTGCTTGTTCTACTGATACCTTGTTTATTTATTTATTTATTTATTTATTTATTTTAAAGATTTTATTTATTTAACAGAGAGAGACAGCGAGAGCAGGAACACAAGCAGGGGGAGTGGGAGAGGGAGAAGCAGGCCTCCCGCCGAGCAGGGAGCCCAATGTGGGACTCGATCCTGGGACCCCAGGATCATGACCTGAGCCAAAGGCAGACGCTTAACCACTGAGCCACCCAGGCGCCCCTTGATACCTTATTTAATACAGTCCCCACTGAGACGGATGTCAAAACCCACCCTCCCCACCACCAGCTTTGAGGGGACTGTTAACCCCCAAGTCCTTCTGAAACCCTCCCTTCTGGTCCCGCGGGCTGGTGCAGGCAGCTCTGTGGTAGAAAGCTCTGTGCGCCTGTCCCCCTCCTAGCTGCTTTCTCCATTTGTCTGAGTTAAGTGCTGCTGGGGAGCCATTCTGAGTCTGATGGGAGAACCAGGCCCTTCTGTTATCTCTCCCAGCCCTGAATCTAACTGAAATTGCCTCATACTAATCACATTTGTGGTCTGTAAAGGCTGGGTCTTGCAGTGGCTGGATAAACCCGGCAGAGGAGGGCAGACCGAGGCAGCATCTTGGGTCCGGGGGAGTTGAAGGGTTTCTGCAACTGGAAACTAACAGGAATCCTGGGGCCATCTCTCTGTGCTGGAGAGCGGGTCCGGCGGGGATGGGGTACCATGTTGTCCTGAACATCAGGGCAGCCATGAGTTACTTCTCTGGGTAACACAGGAGGTGATATGGGAGAACAGTCAAGAGCATGTCTCTGCAGCTAGACTCTCCCCGTCACCTCCTGATCGCGGAACGGCAAGTGACTTCACCCCTCTGTGCCTTGGTGGGCAGACAGTGGCCTACTGTCATATGGAGGGAAAGAACCGACATGGGTAAGGAACCTGTGGATAGGACCTGGCATGTCCTAAGTGCCTAGCAAGTGGCAACTAGTGGGGCTCACAGCACGCAGTGCCAGTGGGCAGCTTTCTCCCTCCCATCATGGGCCATCTGGATGGAACTATCAGCAGGGCTGCTTTAAGGACACTGGCGTCTCTCAACACACAATTAGCCCATACCATCTCCACCCACATCTTACATTAGCGATAATGGATAAACAACTCAGAGTCGACATATCCCAGAGTTGACTGGTTGAATCATGCTACATTTCCGTAATTACATTCAAATAGAAATAGTTCACTAAATATTTATTCATTTTGATTTGGCAGTTTCCTCCATATTTTGGAACCAATATATCCATGCATGCATGAACACACACACACACACACACACACACACACACACTTTCTTTCAGGTAACCCCTGGGAAACCACAGCCACTGCACCCCTGGTTCCTCCCAAATACAAAGGTCCCAACTGTCAATCAAGGTGCCCTTTCCCACCTACAGGGTGGGTGTATGGCTGAGCTGGGCCAATCAGAGTCTACCCTGGGACTTTGAATCTTGAGCTAGGAGACTCAAAGGCAGAAAAAGGGCTGGAGTTTTGTAAGACCCCCTGAGGAGACAGGTGCTCAAAAGCTGCAACCTGGGGGCACCTCGATGGTTCAGTCAGTCAAGTGTCCAACTCTTGGTTTTGGCTCAGGTCACGATCTCATGGGTCATGAGGCTGACCCTGCGTCGGGCTCTGCGCTCATGGGGAGTCTGCTTGAAGATTCTCTCCCTCTGCTCCTTCCCTCACTTATGCTCATTCTCTCTCTCTCTCTCTAATAAATCTTTAAAAAAATTGTAAAAAAAAAAAATGCTGCATCCCGAATCCACAGATCCAGTGTTTGGGAATCCAAATAAAAGAGGCAAGACCATCAGGGTGATAAAGTCTCAAAAGTGACAGAAATGTGTCTTGCTTCTTCATCCTCATTTCCTTGCTCACAGTGGAAATGGCCTCCTTCTGATCTTGCTGACTCCCCTTAAGCCTTCCCAGAACCCAGTCACCCCCAAATGGCCAGGAGGACCCTTCTGAATCCAAGACCATTCTTTTTTTTTTTATTTTTAAAAATTTTTATTGTTATGTTAATCCCCATACATTACCTCATTAGTTTTAGATGTAGTGTTCCATGATTCATTGTTTGTGCATAACACCCAGTGCCCTTGCAGAACGTGCCCTCTTTAATACCCATCACCAGGCTAACCCATCCCCCCACCCCCCCAAAACCCTCAGTTTGTTTTTCAGAGTCCATCGTCTCTCATGGTTCGTCTCCCCCTCCGATTCCCCCCCTTCATTCTTCCCCTCCTGCCAAGACCATTCTTGCCATCCCCCTTCAGTGACCTGTCCACCTGTCTTGCTACCTCTGCCCATGTCTCCTACCCCTCGCCCCTCTGCTCACTGTCTTCTAGCCACTCCAGGGCTCTTCTTCCTTAAAACACACCAAACTCACTGCCACCTCAGGGCATATCGCATCTGCTCTTCCCTCTGCCTCACACATGGGCCTTCTCCCTGCTCACGTGGACTGACTCCTTCTTACCGTGATGTCTCAGATCAGACGGCACCTCCTCAGAGGAGTCGCCCTATTTCAAGGCCCCGGTCCCTCTGTACCAGGCTGTCTATCTTCTCTGTGGCCCTCAGCACCCTCGGAAATCACCTGCGGATGTGCTTGCTCTCTTGTTTGTCATCATTTCCCCACACAGGGGCCTTTCCTGGGCGCCATGGTGCCTGCCCAGGACCCGGCCCGCGGCGGGCGCACAGTCATAGCTCTGACAGGGTGACCGGGTTGATGGTTTTGGGTGAGACACACAGGCCACACGGTGCAAAGCTGCCCCTCGCCAGTGTTTTAAGCTCTCCCCGCCCCTGGGAGGGTAGGAGAACTGGAGATGCCCCAACTAAATGTTTTATTAAAAGGGATTTCTATTACAGTGTCTGCAGACGAGAATGCTGGGTGTCAGCGGAGGTGGCCGAGAGGTCACCCCAGAGCCTGTGTGCAGAGCACACCCAACATGCGTCGGGCCAACGGGGGCGAGTGCTCCCCAGGGGACATTGGGGGCCACGTCTGGAGGCATTTCTGGTTGTCCCAACTAGCGGAGAGGGTGCTGGGGCCTCTAGTGGGTGGAGGCCAGGGATGTGCTAATCAGCCTCCAGGGCCCAGGGCGGCCCCCACCGCAGAGCAGGACCCGACTCCACAGTGGCAAGTAGTGCCTGGGCTGAGAACCCCAGTGACTCAGAGGGGGTGCGGTGAGGCTCTGAAGGCTTGGTTTCTGGGCTCAGAGGGCCAGGTTTGAGCCCTGTCTCCTCGGGTAAGTGAGCACCCCTCCCTAAGCCTCGGTGACTTCATCTATAAAATGGGAACAGCAACAAATGAGATCATGTCTGGCCCAGAGTAAGCACTCCAAAAAAAGGAGCTGTGAGGGTTCTCAAAATATAACCTGCTTCCTTTTTTGGGGCGGGGTGGGGGTGGGGGTGGGGGATGAAAATGCAGTTCTCCGGAGAAATGAAAACGGGTGCTAGAAACCAGCTGTGACGCCGCCTTGGCAAATCACAAGGCCCCTCCAAGACTCCAGTGATGAGCCTGGGGAAGGCTGCTGATACGGCACAGAGGGATCAGCTGGGCACGACACTCATCTGTGAGCAATGACAGCCTGGCTGCGGAGCTGAGCCAATGACAAACAACGCTTCCCAGGGCGATTCGGAAAGGTCAGTGAAAAATGAAGTAGAACCTTCTGGAAAGTCCATCTTTCCTGGAAGAAACCACTCCATTTCACATGCCCGGAGTTTGGGAAAGCAAAAAGGGGTCTTTGCTCTTTGTGACATCTTCTAAATTCCAGTCGTCTGTGGGCCTCTTTCCCACGTTTTGTCATCTTTAGGTATTGTTTGCACGGTCACAAACTTCCTGTTTTCCCTCAGGTCAATTCATTTGGTGCCAAGCAGGCGTTTCGAACTGGACCCTTGCTCGGTCCCCTCAACCTGCTTCTCTCCCAACATTCCGGTCAATGCCAGTTGCTCAGGCCACACACCCGGGGGGGGGGTCTTCAGCTCCTCTGTGCCCACTCACACCCACTGACGGTCTGTCATGGTGCCTCTACCTTCAGAAGGGACTCAGGACTGAGCGCTTCCCACATGTCCCTGTGACCGGCTGCGTCCCAGCCACCACCTTCCCTCACGGGGGCCTTGCTGGAACCTCCTCCCTGGTCTTGCGCTACAGTAGCCAGAAACAATCTGCTAAACCACAGATCTGATAAAGCCACAGTTCTGCTCAAAACCCTGTGATGGCTCTACATTGGACCCCAAGTAAAACCCAGAGTCCTTGGCCTACCCCCTCCCTGACCTCGTCTCCCTCACTTTGCCTCG
Source organism: Neomonachus schauinslandi (assembly GCF_002201575.2). Taxonomy (NCBI): domain Eukaryota; kingdom Metazoa; phylum Chordata; class Mammalia; order Carnivora; family Phocidae; genus Neomonachus; species Neomonachus schauinslandi. The sequence goes on from NC_058412.1 coordinate 125,262,353, forward strand.
GTCCATTCTGCTCCAGCCGCAGTGGCCTCTTCCTGTCTTCCAAAGGCTTGAAGTTCATTTCTGCCTCAGGGCCTTTGCTCTTGCTGTTCCCTCTGCAGGACCATCTTCCTCAGACCCCTGCATGGATCACTTCCTCACCTTTTCCAGGCATTTGCTTGAATACTACCTTACTGGGTTACATTCCCAACCATCCTGTTCAAATGAACTCTCCCTACCCTGGTGCTCTCTCTTCTCCTCACTGTTTCTGCACAGTATTTCTCACCATCTGACTAATTTATTTGTCTTTTGGGTTTTATCACCTGCCTGCCCCACGAGAACATCAGCTCCTCGAGGTCAGAGCTTTCTGTACTCCTTGTTCCTGCCTGTGTCCCTGTATCTAGAACAGAACTTGGGAAGCAGGAAGGCCTCAACAGACATTTGTGGTGTGAATGAGGGAATGACCGAACCTCCGAATACCCAGGTTCTGGGGGGGCCTGGGGGAATCAGGTCCCACTGAGGCAAGAGCATTCTCGTTGCCCATTACATGGGGTACATCATCTTTGAGTGGAGAAGCAGGGAGAATTGTTACATTATTGTCTTTCTATTTGATTTCGTGGCATCAGTGTGAATCTGGATCTACTTAATCCACACGGGGCATGACTTCACCGCGGGGTGCTCTGCAAACCTGAAGAAGGGCCCAAGGCCAGTGTCACTTAACAACGTTCTGGTACCTAAGTCCCTTTAGATTCTTAACGATTCCTGAGGACCCCAAATAGATTTATTTGTGTCGGTTTTATCTAGCGATAGCTACCATGTCAGAAAACAGAGAAATTTAAAACACATTAACTCATTTAAAAATAGTAACAATAAACCTCCTTGTTAGTGTGTATTTTTAAAAATGCTAAATAGATTTTCCCCAAACAAAATAAAATCAGTGAGAAGAGCTGTACTGCTTTCCGTGTTTGCCAATCTCTCTAATGTCCGGTTTCATAGAAGGCAGCCGGATTCACGGATCTACTCCTGCGTTCAGCCTGGTGAGCTATGTTGTTTTGGTTATGTTTCAAGAAAAATGGCCTTTTGAAATAACTGTGGGTGTGTTACACAGCCTCAGAAAACACTATACCCTTGAAGCAAATAAGGGTGAAGGGCAAATCCTGTCTCAGTATTATCATGAAGAGAGTTCTGGGTCCAAGGCTCTTGGGGCCCACTTTGAGAACTGCTAGTTTGGAGGGTAATGATGTTCCCCAACAACCCAATGAGACAGACACGCCTTTTGTCTCCAATTTACAGTTGGAGGAACTGAGGCATGGAGAGGTGAAGTCCCTTTGTGCCCAGTCCCACAGTGGCCGGTGAGTGGCAGGGTTGAGACTCGAACCCAGGGGGCCATCTCCACCCCCTACCTCGCCCCGCCTCCCAGCAGGATGGCACCCCCAGTCCCTGCAGATGGAAGCGCCTCCTGTCAGCTGCAGCCGGGGAGGCGGGGACACTCATGAGGGAGAAAGGAAATAGCAAGTGGGCTGCTCAACAGCTAAAGCCAGGGGCAAGGACAGTCGGACCTCGTGATCCCACAGACCCTCTCCTCCATAGGCTCCAACTACCCTCCAGAGTGCTTCCTGCTGGAAGTCCAGGTGGAACAGAGATTCCACACTGAGGTCATTCCCCACGCTCCATGCTCCAAGATTTATCTGCCTGTGGACTGCTGAGGGAAGGCCACTCCCTCGCCTTTCTCAGAATGCCAGCGTGGGAACACAGGCAGGAACCAGACATCACCTCGGTCACTCTGTCCAGACGTGTAGGAGGGGTTCAAGGGGTGTTTTTTTCTTGGGAGGTAGTTGGGTGTGAGGCTGAGCATGGGCTCTGGAGCTGACAGCCCCGGTTTAAATCTAGCTATTCCCATCTACCAGCTCAGTTTTCCCAACTATAAAATGGGGATAATAATATGCCTGCCTGACATAGGTGCTGGGGAGAGTTCAACGAGGAAACACAGGGAAAGTGCCCCCCAAATGCTGGTCGCTGTTTGTATTCTAACATTATTTATCGGGATGTTATGTATTCATTCATTCATGCATGCATGCATGCATGCATTCACTCATTCAGTAAACACTTAGAAGACTACTGCTTATTTGCCAGGCATGGTTCTAGGTACTAGGGACACAACCGAACAAAACAGAATAAATTGACAAACAACTAAAGCCACACCCTCATGGAGTTACGTTCCAGGATTGAGGACAGTCTGAAGCAGGGAAACAGGACCCCTGGAGGCTGTCACGATAATTCAGGAGAGAGGCTGGGATGGTTCTAAGCAGGTGGGGGCAGAGGCCTGGGTTGGTTTTCAGGCTATTTTTGGATTTGGAACTCCCACGGTTTGCGGATGGATTAGATGCAGTGTGGAAAAGAAGTGAGAGAAGTCAAGGACAATTTCAAGGTTTCTGTCCTGAGCAACAAGGACACCCGCCCATCATTGAGGAAGGGGGCACCAGGGGAGGGGCGGTTTCTGTGATAGGGGTGACAAAGAACTCGAGGTCACACACATTAACCATGAGGTTCCCGTTAGCTGGGCAGATGAGGTGGAGACGGAGTGGGCAGCCTGGAGATATGCATTCAGGTTCAAGGGCAAGGTCTGGGCTGGGAGGAGAAATGTGGGGTCGTCAGCATTTCGGTGGCATTTGGATCTGTGGAACTCCACGAGATCACCCAGGGAAGGGGTTCTCAATCTATAGATCCCTGAACGGGGATGGGAAAACGCCATCTGTATTGATTTTCATGACCCCCTTACTACTATCTCCCATAATGAAAGAAGGCAACAAATCAGAATAACAGCACTAACTGTGCCTCTGTCACCAACAGAAGTCACAGGTGTTTTCCTATCATGCTACAGGTAACCAGACATCTCGAGATATCACTGAAGTCAGCACTACTACGAAATCATGCGAGTTATCAGACCCATCAGTTATCCCCCCCAAAACCACGACATCACGTCATTTAAAGTGTGAAGAAGCATACCCATCACAGGTTATAAAGTATTTTGATACCACTGGCTTCTTTTGTAATCCCGTGTGTTTCCTTCTTTGCATTTAATTTGAGCGTATTCTGAAAAGGATCTACACAAATGCCGAGGGGGACACGTGGCTCTCAAAGAGGTAAAATCCCCAGGGAGGGAAAGAGTATTGCTAGAGAACAGGGCCCTGGGCTCCCGAGGAAGGGGTCAGGATGATGGGCCACCAGCCTAGCAGATGGAAAGGGGCTGCAGGTGGGTTAGGAGGAGGACCCAGCAGGAAGCCAGACGTAGGAAGCATTTCCAGGAGGTTGGCAGGATCAGCTCAGCTCCCGCTGCTAAGGATGATGATGGTTCCTTCTCCAGGATGAGGGAGCATGCTGACCACAGTCCCCACCAGGCATTATCGCTTCTGAAGCGCAGCTCAGCTTCTGCCCGGCCCAACGCTTTGAGCCCTAGAGCTGGGAGTGTATTGGGCTCAATTATTTCCCGGTCACTAGTTTATGTAAGGGGCACATGTGGTATGATTCCATGCCTGCAACCTTCCCTCTGCTCTGGAGTACATCAGCTCCCTTTCTTCCTCCTCCCCTGGGAGAGTGCGTACATAATTTACAACCAGGCCCACAAACTCAAACGGGAGTCAGGTGCTCCGGTAAAGTGAATGGAACGGACCGAGGATAAGAGGAGAGGTGTGCAGAGAATGGCGATTCTAGCCATGCCTGTGAAGTCTCAGAATCTGCGGTGTCACCCCAGTGCCGCTTCTCTCCACAGAAGCAGAATTACTAGCTGGGTCCAAGGCTAGCAGAATGGAGGTGACATTCTCAGCCTCCCTCACCGCGGGAAGCGGCCACGACCGACTTTTGGAGGAGATGTAGGTGGGTGGAAGTGGTGTGAGTTCTGGTAATGCGCCTACAGAAAGTGGGGGATGCCTCCCCCTGTATCTTCGACTTCCTGCTGGCTGGCTGTGGACGCGGTGAGCCATTCTGGACACGGGCAGCCCCCCAGGATGGTGGGGCAACATCACAGAAGGAGCCTGGGCACCAACACCAGGCCTGCCAGATCAGCCCTAGGCTGTTAGTGCCCAAACTGTCAAAGGAGAGAAAAATAAGCCCTCTAAACCACTGCTCTCTGAGGACTGAAACACCTTTAGCTGCACCTATATTCTAGCAAATACCAGGGGGAGCTGTGACACAAATCCAGCTGGCGACTGCCATCTAGGAGGGGACAGCAAGCCTTTTTCTGCCAACGCTCAGACTGTAAGTAGTTTCGCTCTGCAGCCATGTGGTCTCTGTTGCAATTGTTCAACTCTGTCTGCCACAGCAGAGCATAAGCAGCTGTAGACAATACGTGAACGAAAAAGCTGTGTTCTAATAAAACTTTATTTATAAAAACAGAAAACAAATTTCTGTGGGCTGCAGTCTACTGACTCCTACTGTCCAGGAATTTTGCTAATATTTGGCAAGTTCTTTTTTTTTTTTTTTGAGAGACAGAGTGCACACAAGTGTGTGGGGGAGGAGCAGAGAGAGAGCGAGGGAGGGGGAGGAGCCCAACTCAGGGCTCGATCTCATGACCCTGAGATCATGACCTGAGCCAAAATCAAGAGTCAGATGCTTAACTGACTGAGCCACCTAGGCGCCCCCCCACCTCCTCTTTTAAAGCAAAGTTTGGAACCTGAACTTTTTGGTGAAGTTTCCAGATTTTAAACGACACCTTATAATTCAAACAGAACGTATTTGGGGTTAAAGTGTGAACTCGGGCTGTTGGCTGCTATTTTGCAAGACCCACATGTGGTCCCAAGGGGTGCAGAATAGAGGCTGAACTGGTCCCGGCCAAGGTTCAATCTCACCGCCGCTGCCCACAGGAGGGCCCTGGGTTGTGAGACCTTCACCATCCATCCTTTGGCTTTGGGGGCTCCTGATCTGGGCAGGGGAAAACAATCCCACTAACTTTCTGGGGGTGGAGCTGGGGTCTCCTGAGGTACAAGAGATAAATGAGAAGGAAATGCTTTTGCAAACTCCAGAGCACTATAAATATTAGATGCAAAATGCCACAGGACTGAAGTCTTTGTTTTTTTGGCAGACAAATTGGCTGGGGAAGCAGGGCTGGGAAGAAAGGCATTAAATAAACCCTGAGCCCCAAAGCTCTTAGGGCTGGGGCATTTCTGATATTCTGTAACTGGATCCTTTTAACTTTGGGCTGCTTGCAAGGTTACAACATGAGCCTCTTTCTTCTGCTTTTGAAAAGACACCAAACGCAAATTGCTGCACAAAGTGATAAATCAATGCCGTGAAAGTTTGGGAAGCCAGAGATGGGATCTTGCTGAACTGAGAACTGTGGGAAAGCAAACGAGGAAGGTGGGGGCATAATTACACGCGCAGGAGGCATCTTGTGCTGGAAGCAGAGAGAGCTGGGAGAAATGCCCTCCCCCCACTTACCCCTTGATGGGGGGAAAGCTGGATTTGGGTTTCTATAGGAGACATCTGCTTTATTTTTCTGCCCAGCATCCATTCTCCTGTCTTTTGGTAACTGTGCCTTCTGAGGTACCTATTCAAGTGAGACTGTTTCTGGCTCCCGGTTCCTGGTCTAGGCACCTGACCTGGGGTTTGCCAATCAGGGTGTCCCCCCTCCCCTGGCCTCTGGGGTTGGCCAATCAGGGTGTCCCCCTCCCCTGGCCTCTGTGATTGGGTAAGGGAGGGGCATATGACCCTCACTGAGCCAATGAAAGCCTCCCCTGAGACTTTTGCTGGAGCACTGGGAAGAGGCTCTTTCAGCCAGGGTCACTACGCCGGTGGGGTGGGACCTGTGAAGGCCATCTTAACGTCACAAAGCAGAATCATCCTAAGCATAAAGCTAACCCAAATGAAAGAAAATCCAAGAAGCTGAAAGACGGGTTCTGGTGACAGTGTTTGAGTGCTGGGACTCAGCTACATTTGCCTGGCCTAATTGCAAGTATATTTCTGAATGCTGGAAAGGGGAGACAGTAATCCAAATTCCATTTTGTTCTCATTTTCTGCTTACTTCAAGCCTAAGGCCGAAGAGTCATCTGTTCATTCAAATCTTTACTGGGTACCCAATACCTGCCTGGCACTGTTCTTGGACAGGAGGATACAGCAGTGAACACAATAAATTCAAAACACCTGACATAATTTCAAGGGGATGATAAATCCTAAATAAATTCAAAACACCTGACATAATTTCAAGGGGATACATCCTAAATAAATTCAAAACACCTGACATAATTTCAAGGGGATGATAATAATAAATTCAAAACACCTGACATAATTTCAAGGGGACGATAAATCCTACAAAGGACATGGGTATCATGGTAGAGAGTGACAGGGGTTGGGAAGGGCTAATTCATGCAGGGAGGTCAGGGAAGCAGCAGGGATGTTAGAGACAGAAGGTGAATGATGACAAGAAACAAGCTGTGTGAGCAGTGCTCTCGGCAGATGCAACCACAAGTGCAAAGGTCCTGGGGCAAGTGTGAACTTGGAATGTTTGAGGAACAGCAAAGAGGCCAGGCAGTCTGAGTGTTGTCAGAAAGGAAGAGAGGTAGGAGATGTGCACAGAGAGGGGAGCTAAGCAAGGCCTTGGCAGCTCTAGCAAGGAGCTGAGTTTATTCTAAGGGCATCAGGCAGGCAGTGGAGGGTCTTGTGCAAGGGGTGACACGATTAGAATGGCATTTTTCAAAGCTTCCTCTTGGTGCCGGGTGCGGAGGAGGAATGGCTAATCACTGGGGAGAGGTAGGGACGAGCAAATAACCAGAGTGAAGGCCTAGGGTTGCTCCTGCCTGTTTGTGGCAAGCTCATTGCTACTGAGGAAGGCTGAGCTGTCACAGTGTTGAGGTGTGGAGGGCGGGCTGCTTGGGCCTCAAATTACAGGCTGCCCTTGGCCCCCCACTCCTTGGGAGGGTCACGCACCTCCAGCCAAGGAAGTTGGGGCCCATCCAAGCCCTGGAAACTTGATGAGCTGGGCACGGCGGGCTTCCCTATGGCACTGGTGACAAGTTTTATCGCTGCTGAGTCAGCATCAGGAAGGGCGGTATTTGAAAATCTTTCTGCCCCTTTTAAAGCATGGTTTGTCCAGAAGGATAGAACGGGTGGGGGGTGGGGGGGGTGGGGAGAAAACCCACAACAGACTCTTAGAACAAGGCCTGGGGAGACTGTCAATCATTGGATATTTAATTATCACCTTGGAGGAAGGTGACACTAAGCTGATGCTTTGAAGAGGAGCTCCCAGTGCCATGAGGCTGATGTCCATTTCTATGACAAATATTTTGTAACACTCCCTTATTTTCCTGAAAGAAAACTGCAGGTGACAAAAACTACCTAGGCACATTTTTATTTCCCCCCCCAAAATCAATACAATGCCGTAATTACAGCCTGCAAGAAGAATAAAAGGAAGGCAATTTATAACAAAGAAAAATTTCCGTATGAACTTTTGAGCCCATCCATCAAGGAGACGCGATGGAGTCGTCAGGTGGCACCTAGACACGGATTCAGAGGCCTGTGAGAGACTGATGCAGGCTGGGTGGGCCCGCGGCACTCGCAAGCCAAGTGCTTCTGGTGGCCCTGCCCTCAGTGCTGAGACTTTCAGGAATGTGGGATAACTCCTGGAAAAGCTTTGCATTCAAGTATGATATTCCTTCCATTTACTGACCACTCACATTCCTAGAAAATTCAGAGGATCCTAAAACTGTGCAGAATACCTCCGGTGGTTATGCATAAAAAGGACTTAGGATCGAGGCTCAGATCACAATACATGTAAAAGAATCCATTCATATAATGATCTGGTGGAAGACTCGGAAGCCGCATAGAACAAAAGGGAATTTGGGAGCCCCATCGGGCTCTCCCTCGCACAACAGGCCACAGAAGGTCCCTGGTTCCTGCCCCTCGGACTCCAAGCAGCATCCTCAACTTTGACAACCACCAGAAACACTTTCACAGATTTTGGCCCCTAGGGGGCAGTGTGTTCCCTTGGGAACCACCGGTTAAAAAAAAGTTTGTAACCAGTGGCCTGTGGGCTGAATCCATCCCACAGGTGTGTTTGCTTTGGGTCTGCCTGCTGTTTTTATTTATTTATTTTTTAAAGTAGAGCAAACAGTCTGCATCTGAAATCTGGACAATTTGATGTAAAAATCTGGGTGTCACACTTCTGACAAATGGGAAGATCTGGCACCTCTGGGCCCATCTATCATCCAGTGGGCACCTCTGCCTGGGCTCTGTGGCGCTGCCCCCTTCCCCGCCTGGCCCCTCCAGGCGCTAGGGTTTGGTTTCTCTGGGCAGAAAAGGGCTCACGCAGGCATGGTGGAGAGCGGACTCCTCTGTGGCCTTGGGAGGGCTGACACAGAGGGGCGCCCCGTTCCCCTTCCTTTGCTGAAAGCTCTCTCCCCATGGCGGCACAGATGTGTTCTGCTGGAAGTGACCTGCTGGCTACGGGGTGGGATGTGCCAGGTGCTCAGAGAAGGAGGCCCTGGCCGTGGACAGGTGGGACCCACAGGCCCCAGGTTGGAGCCCTCCTGGGTAGCTGCCCCGTGCTCCTGAAAGCCTGACCCGTGGCCCAGCCTCAGGGCGGCCTGGGAAGGAACCAGATCATGGAGCTCGGGCCTCAGGGGAAATATCGCAGGAAGAAGGAGGGGATGCACCCACCTAATGTGAGGATTAAGGAAGACGAATCGTGTAAAGCGCCTGGCACGGTAAGGGCTCAATAGGCACAGCTTGCATTTTAAAAATTACTGTCGTCGTTCTTTTTATCTTCTGAAAGGTCTGTGTCCCCCTCTCCAAAATTTTGCTTGAATTACACTCTACCCCAAGGCCGTCCAAGAGGACTTTTTGTGACGACAGAAAACATTCTATATCTGCACCATCCACTCAGGCACCCACGTGTGCCCAACGGGCACTCGAAACGTGCCTAAGATGACTAAAAAACGGAATTTTTTTTAATTTTAAGATTTTATGTATTTATTTCACAGAGAGAGACATAGCGAGAGCAGGAACACAAGCAGGGGGAGTGGGAGAGGGAGAAGCAGGCTTCCCGCCGAGCAGGGAGCCCGATGCGGGACTCGATCCCAGGACCCTGGGATCATGACCTGAGCCGAAGGCAGACGCTTAACGACTGAGCCACCCAGGCGCCCCTAAAAAACCGAATTTTTATTTTGACGTAATGAACTTAAAGTTAGTTCCCAGTGACCAGTGGCCGTGCTGGGCCCAGCAGCTCTAGTGTAGACCCTTCTAGAATGTTCAGGGGAGTTGCAGTTCACGCCAGGGAGAGACTGCAAAAGGTCACATTTAGCCTGAAAACTCCCTCAAACCCTTGGAGACCTGTAGGCAGGCTTTACACATCCACCCAACATAGCATCCTGCTTCTCACTTTTATTTGACTTCCACGATTATTTTAATGCCCACCAAAGTTAGCGACTCCCTGAGTGAAATAAAAGTTAGAGACCCTGCGAGAGGATCCATAGCAAGTTGCCCACGGGCTGGGCGGCCACCACGCGCCATGCTTAGGACCACAGTGGACGGCGAAGGGGGAGGCAGCAGGTTTTTCTGAGAGTCCTTGGTTGTCTGCAGGGTTTGCTCATTTAATGCAAGATTATGCAGCTTTAATGGAGGTTAACGTGTCACTGCGGGGATTAAATCAGGTGGTCTGCATGAAAGAACCCAGCTGAGGTGGGTTGACTTGCGTCCCCCAAAATATACGTTCAAGTTCTAACTCCGGGTACATGGGAACGTAACTTTATTTGGAAATAGGGCCTTTGTAGATGTCATCAAGTTAAGACGAGGTCATACGAATTAGGGCGGGGCCTCATCCAGTGACTGGTGTCCTTAGAAGAAGAGGGGAATTTGGACACGGACACGCACAGGAGAAGGCTGTGTGCAGAGAGAGAGGGACCCTCGGGGAGGCAGAGCCGGGAGCAGTGCAGCCGCAAGCCAAGGAACAGCAAAGATTTCCAGCAACCCCCAGTACCTGGAGGAGACAAGGAAGGATCCTCCCCAAGAGCCGTCAGCGGGAGTGTGGCCCCTGCTGACCCTGGATTTGGGGCTTCTGGCCTCCAGAACGGTGAGAGAATATAATTCTGTTGTTTGAAGCCACCCAGTTTGTGGGGCTTTGTTACAATGGCCACAGGAAACCCTTACACCAGCTACCAGCTGCCGAGTTGGGGACGGAGAGGGTCTCCGCTGGAGTGTCGCCTGGGGGCAGAGAGGAATCTCCACCCATCAGCCTCACACCCAGCTTCTGAAAAGTTGGGAAGCAGGACCACCTGCTTCCTGTCTTTCCAAGTGGCCCCTTTCTTTTCCAGCCCCAGGGAGCCCCCCTCCCAGATGTGTGGGCACTGGTCACATGACCCTCAAGGGTGGGGTCATAGCAAAGGCACTGGGTAACTTATACACATATGTTGTAACTCCACTGCACAGATGGGGAAACTGAGGCTGGAGGGGGCCAGGTCTCAGCTCAAGGTTACAAAGGAGTTAGAAGCAGAACCAAGTTCTCTAGACTCCTGCACCAGTGTTTTACTTGTTTTGAAACTTAAAGATCTTGGAGAAAGGAAGTCCCCCATGAAATCCGAGTTTAAAGAAATTCAGCTTGAAGATGAACATGGATGTGACACACGTGTCCCTCTTAAGGACACCCTGGGCCAGCCTGGGCCCTGGAGGGCTGCCTGACTCCTGTCAGCATTCCGAAGGTGGGTCTACTTTGCGGGGCGAGTGAACAAGCTCTGTGGTCACACCCCCAGGCCAGAGAGAGGGGGCAGCTGGACAAGGGAAGAAGGGAGCTGTGTGTGCACACGTGTGTGTGCTCACTTGAGGGGAAGGGAAGGGAGCGGGGAGCACAAACAGGAGAGAGGCCAAGCACAGAGAAGGCTGCCATTGTGAAGGCGGGACAGCTGCACCAGGGGCCCCTGAGGAGGCGCCCACAGGAAGAATCCAAGTCCTTTCTTCTGTGTGTGTGTGCAGAAGGGCCCAGAAGAAAGGAGGAGGGGCTGAGATGGTGGGGGTGGGGAGAAGCGAGCCGGGAGAGAAGAGAGGGGTATAGAGAGATGGGGAGGGTGGTGGTGGGGGCTGCTGGCTCCGGACAGAACACGCAGACTCATCCGCTCGTCCTGCCATGACTCCCCGCGCGCCAAAGACGGGGCGCGCCCTCTTGCAGGCACGGGAGTGCGGAGGGCACAGCTGTCCCCCCTTCCATGGAGCGGGCGTCTCAGAAGGGAGGCGACCAGCGAGAGCAGTGGCAGAGCCCATGTTAGTGCTGGAGAGGGCCAGAGAGCCGGGCTGAGCAGGAGCCAGGCCAGGGGCGGACTGGGACATCCCTTAGCTTGGGAGGCTGGACAACAAATATACAGATAGATGTTAAGCGGTGACGAGAGCTCTGAAGGAAAATAAAGCAGGGTGAGGGGATAAAGAGGGGACAGGAACCCTCTTTTGGATGCGCTAGTCAAGGAAGGCTTCTCTGAGGAGGCGATAATTAAACAAAGATCTGAGGGAAGTGAGTGAATGGGCCATGTAGATATGTAGGGAAGAAGTTTCTAGAAAAGGAAAGAATAAGCACAAAGTCCCTTGAGGGGGCGCCGGGTGGACTGTTTGAGAAACAGGAAGGAGTAGAGCAACGGAGGGGGAGGACAGGAGGTGAGGTGGTCAGGAGGTGAGGGGCAGGGGGGCAGATCATCAGGACCCCGAGGTGACTGTGGGGGGCCCATGGGGGCACTGCAGGCAGAGGAGAGACAGGATCCCTCGGGCCACTGAGGCGGGAACGGAGCGCAGCGGGTGAGGACAGGAGCGGCGTGCAGGGAGGAGAGGGCTGTGCCATGCGGGCGAGACATGGTGGCAGCTCCAGGAAGGGTGGTGGCGGGTGAGCTCTGGAATATCCCGAAGAGAGAGCTGGCGGGGGTTTGCTGATGACTAGATGTGGCGTGACAGCAAGGAAGAAAAGCAGGGACGACACGAATGTTCCGGAATCCTGGAGTCGCCAGGGGAGACCATGGGACACGTTCGGGGAGGGGGACGCGATCAGGAGGCCGCTTCGCACACGTCAGGTTTGAAATGCCAGGCGCGGGTCCAAGGGGAGATGGTAAGTAGGCGACTGGAGGCCGGGGTTCAGGTTCAGTGTGGGGTTCAGGGCAAGAGGATAAAGGCAAATCAAACAGAGTGGTGGAAAGAGGGAAGGATGAGGATTCTTCCACAAAAAAAAACAGAGGAAGGCACCTAAGCACCAATCCTCACATCTGCGCAGTCCTACACACGCACGCACGCACGCACGCAGTGAGTCTTGCCAGGGATGCCACCATGCCCAGGGCCGCCTTCCTGGCCTCTTGTGCGAGAGGCAGCAGGTTGCCCCAGCCTCACCAATACCTCATGTGCCCTGCCAGGGCCGGCGTCATGGCCCAGAGCCCCTGCCCCCCAAGTGAGGGCGGCCGCCCAAGGTGGACAGCCAAGTAATGCAGAGCCCCAGCTGACCTCCCTCCCCAGCTTTGTGTGAGCAGAAGAGTGAAAATAATTGGGGTGCTCAAGGCCAAATTTCCAAACAGCTCCAACTGGGGGCCCTGATGTAGCCTGGGCTTGTAGTGAGAGGCCTCCCCCCAACCCCCGGTGCATTCTAGAACATGATGAGGGAGGGGCTGAAAGCTCACCACCAGTACCCACATCCCTACAAAAGTCTGTACCAGATGGCAGAAGCTGGGCACGGAGACCACCTCAGAACTGCCAGGCTCAGATGGCAGCGTGGAACGAGAAAAGCGTCACCCCAACGAGAAGACAATGGGCACTTCTGTCTAATTTGCCAGCAAGCGCCGGAAAAGGTGTCCTCCCCCACCCTGCCCCCCCGCAAAGCAGTGTAGTGGAAATCTGTGATTGCCACCTCAGTACGTTTTCCTTCCTCCTCATTCCCACAGTCCTTGATTTCCGCTTTGCTGGAAGTCACCAAATTGCTCGTGGGCAGAGGAGGTGCCCATGTGCGTTCCCACTGCTAACGTGTGGGACTCGGTTTCCCCACATCCCCACCAACCTTTGGTGTGACGGGCCTCTGCGTATTTGCTATGGCCACTGTTGCCTTCATTTGCATTTTGCTGATTACCAGAGGGATTGAGCACATGCTGCCAATTTTAATCCATGTGCACAACTTATTTTCACCATCCAAGCTGATCTATGGCAACATTCCTGGGAACACTGCTCTGGGGTGGGTCGTGCGACGCTATGCTCCTTGTATAAATCATCACCATCATCAGGGCTAACACTGCTTAAGGGCTTACTGTGTGTCACTGTTCTAACATTTCATCCCCACAAAACCCTAGGAGCTAAGTAACATTCTTATCCTTCTTCGAGGTAACCAAGACTAAGAAGTTAAATAATGTGTCCAAATTCACTCAGTTAGAAAGTGGTGGAATCAGGATTTGAACCTAGGCAGAGTCCTTGCTCTTAACCGCTTTGCAAAGAGCTGGGAGGAATCTCATTGCCAGAACACTACAGAACTTGACCCATGGGTATGCAACGTGAGCGAGCACACTCAGGCAGCTGACATGTGCTAAAAGTTGACTGAGTACCTTTTGTAGAAACTGAGGATTCAATTCATCCCTTTCAGGGTGTTTATAATTGAGATCCCAGTCCCCGGAGACAGAGGAAGCCAACATACAGAAATACCCAAGAACAAACTGGTATTTATCCTTCTTCTACTTTGCATGTCTCACTTCGTCCTTTGTCCGTCTCTACTGCAAGCATGGGGTAGCAGAAAGTAAGATGTTTGCCAAATGAAAATGCCAATCTTGTAAAAGATGCCAGGTTTTGTAAAATTAATTAAAGGGATGCTGGAGGATAGCTCGAAGCACACGCAAATCCATTGACAAACAATATTCTGATCCATGAGGTAACTGAAGAAGAGGCCGCTGGAAAGGATGAGGAGATAGTAAGTACTTCCTGGGGGTAAGATTCAGAAGTCAGAGGAGTTAGAGAGACCCTTGGGAAAACTGACCAAATCCCAAATGCTTCTGCAAAAATGACCTGTTATGATTTTGCTGCGCAAACTGCAGGTTCTGTAAAGGACATCACATTGTGTTATCGCTTCAATTTGTTGGACAAGTCACACCCCCCCCCCCAACTATCCCTTCACCAACCCACTTGCTTAAAGAATCAACCCATTAGTCACCATCACAACATAACATTTGTTGCTATGAGATACATCAAATAAGGTAATTTTCAAAATTTTGTAGTTTTTTTTTCCAAGATAAAAGGCCCAACTAAACGCACTAAAAGCACTATTTACATGAAATGTTGGCCCACAGTTGGTCCACTGAAGGAACGTTTTTCTGGTTTCAGCCTTGCACAGTTCAGGCTGATCTCTTGTAGTCGAAAGGGGGTCACACACACAAGTGGTTGTGAACTGTTACTATAGTTTGATAATCTTCCCTCAGTATCCGCTGTCGTCTTCTCCTACAGAAAGGAATTTCTAGCTGGGAAAATGGTCACCCAGAGTGGAGACTGCATTTCTTAGGTTCCTCTGCAGTCACATGTGCTCATGTTACTCATTTCTCATCAATGAGATACAAGGAGAAATGGAAAGCAGCTGAATCTCTGATCAATTTAGTAACACCTAAATAGATAGAGCAAAGGCTAATAGACCTAAAGAGAGAGACAGATGGCAATACAATGATAGTAGGGGACTTTAATACACCACTTTCATCAACGGATAGATCATTTAGGCAGATAATCGTAAGGAAACATTGGCCTTAAATGACATGGTAGACCAGATGAACTTAACATTTACAGACCATTCCATTCCCAAGCAACAGAACACACATTCTTCCCAAGTGCACATGGAACATTCTCCAGGACAGATCATACGTGGGACCACAAAACAAGTCTTAACACATTTAAGAAAACTGAAATCGTATCAGGCATATTTTCCAACCACAATGCATGAAACTAGAAATCAATCACAAGAAGAAAACTGGAAAATTCACAAATATGGGGAGAGTCAACAACATGTTACTAAAACAACCACTGGGCCAAACAAGAAACCAAGAGAAATTTTAAGAAAATACCCGAGACAAATGGAAAGAAAACATCCCAAAGTGTATGGGATGCAGCAAAAGCAGTTCTAAGAGGGAAGTTCATTGTGATAAACGTTTACATCAAGAGACAAGAAAAATCTCAAATAAACCACCTAACTTTACACCTCAAGGAACTAGGAAAAGAAGAACAAAGCCCAAAGTTAGTAGAAGGGAGAAAATAACAAAGATTATAATAAAAATAAATGAAATAGAGACTAAAACAACAGAGAAGATCCATGAGGCTAAGAGCTGGTTCTTTGAAAAGATCCACCAAATTGACAAATCTTTAGCTAGACTCACCAAGAAAAAGGACTCAAATAAAACCAGAAATGAGAGGTGTTATACAGAAATACAAAGGATCATGAGACTACTATGAGGAATTATGCACCTACAAATTAGACAGCCTAGAAGAAATGGATAAATTCCTAGAAAGATACAACTTACCAAGACTGAATCACGAGCAATTAGAAAATGAATAGATCATTTACTAGTAAGGAGATTGAGCCAGTAATCTAAAACCTCCCCAAAAACAAAAGTCCAGGACCAGAGGGCTTCACCGGTATGTTCTAACAAACATTTAAAGAAGAATTAAGGGTGCCTGGGTGGCTCAGTTGGTTAAGCATCTGCCTTTGGCTTGGGTTGTGATCTCAGGGTCCTGGGATCGAGTACTGCATTGGGCTCCCTGCTCAGCAAGGAGTCTGCTTCTCCTTCTCCCTCTGCCTGCCGCTCCCCTCTGCTCGTGCTCTCTCTCTCTCAAATAAATAAACAAAATCTTAAAAAAAAATAAAGAAGAATTAATATCAAACCTTCTCAAATTCCTCCAAAAAACAGAAGAGGAGAAAACACTGTTAGACTCGTTCTATGATACCATAACCAGACAAGGACACCACAAGAAAAGGAAATTATAGGCCAATATCCCTGATGAACAGAGATGCAAAAACCCTCAACAAAATATGAGCAAACTGAATTCAACAATACAATAAGAGGATTACATCCCATGATCAGGTGGGATTTACTCAAGGGATGCTAGAAGGGTTTACCATATGCAAGTTGATCTATGTGATATACCACATGAAGAAAATGAAGGATAAAAACCATACGAGCATCTCAACAGATGCAGAAAAAAACATTTGACAAAATCCAACATCTATTTATGATAAAAACTCTCAACAAAGTGGGTACCCTCAACATACTAGAGGCCCTATAAGACAAGCCCACAGCTAATGTCACACTCAACAGCGAAAAACTGAAATCCTTTCCTCTAAGATCAGATCTGAAGTTTTCTACACAGGCCTTCTGGTCAGACGTTCTAAAGGCGGAGTGTGAGCTACATTCTGCCTTCAGACAGCCTTTGTTTGGCCCCTACGGTACATTTTTAAAAAAACTGAGTTCGGCAACTTTTTTTTTTTTTTTTTTAGTATCAGCAGATTTCAGCTAAAAATTCGGTGAGAAATATTTGAAAGTTGGTACCACTGAACACAAAACAAATGGCTATAATTATCTGGACCTGAGTGGCAGACGCCCCTTCCAATAGGAGCCCTCTGGTCTGCTGCAGGACCTCTGTTCCGATTCTTCTATTTATATTCAGGTCCCCACAACTACCTGGGAGTGTACCTGTGGTAAATTCGGACACCTGCGGTTTTCTGCAGAGACCCAGGAACCAACAGGCTTATGTGTATAGGATCGAGGTCTTTGACCAAGGTACCTCCCGCAAGACAGACAGGAAGCCCCACTCGCTCTGTGTCCACCCCCCGACTCCCGCCCTCCCGGAATAGCGCACCGCCGCACTGACCACAGGAGAGATGGAGCGTGCTGGGTAGTGCAGACAGCCAAGTGTAGACAAACCGTCCATGTCAACTCCCGGGCCAGTCTGCAGAGGGGCCACACAGTCCCACATATGCTTCTCTCCATTTTCCACACGGATTTTCATCCCCACCCCCACCCCAATGTTCTGGAACCTTCTTCCATACTGATGGTCCGAAGTCAACAAATCAGTCCCCAACATAACCCACGGTGAATGCAAATTGTGCATAGGTACTTCCAGCCTCTCTCTGTATTACAGTTCATATTTTAAATGGACTGATTTTTAAAAAAAATTCCAATTCCTTTGAAAAGGTCCGTTTCTTTCACTACTATAGGCAAGTCATTTTTCCCTTTTTTCTAATGCATAAATGCACAACTTTTATATTAAAATGAAGTTGTTTGGGCTACCTAAGATCATCTAAAATCCCGGCAGGATAGGGACCCCGGGCTGGCGTGAGGCCAGGGCACCTGGCAGCCTTTCTGACGCTCCCTGCCCGCCCGCCCGCCCGCCCGCCCGCCCGCGGCCTCCTGGCTCCCTGTACCTGTCCGGTACCCCGTGCTGTTGAGGTAGACGGCGAAGGTGCGGCTCTCGTGCTGTGCCTGCCAGGAAGGCGAGGAGCAGTTCTCGTTGTTGGTGTAGGTGTTGTGGTTGTGGACGTACTTCCCGGTGAGGATGGAGGAGCGCGAGGGGCAGCACATGGGCGTGGTCACGAAGGCGTTGATGAAGTGCGCCCCGCCCTGCTCCATGATGCGCCGCGTCTTGTTCATCACCTGCATGGAACCTGCAAGCAGGAGCCAAGCTGAGGTGCGGCAGGCCAGCTCCCAACCCGTGCCCCAGGGGGCCACGGGACAACAGTGGTTCTCAACAGCGTGGCACCCCCCTCCCTGGGGAGATTACATTTTGGAAATCTCTGGGGACATACGGGGGGCACCACTGTCACGTGTGGGCAGGGGCCAGCAAGGAATATGTGTGCAAGAAATTTCCTGGGTCTGCAGTCCCACTGGGTGGTCATGGGGAGCGGGAAAATACCTGTTTGTAAATGATCCAAGCCTAGAGTGGAACTTTGTTTTACGTAGAAACAGAACATCTTTTTTGCAGGATATTAATGTGCAGTGTATTCCCCCCACCTTTTGTTTTTGGAAAGCAACCACTGTGTAAACCAAGGGAAGATTCTCTTCTTTCTTTTTTTTTTTAAAGATTTTATTTATTTATTTACTAGAACGAGAGAGAGAGACAGCGAGAGAGGGAACACTAGCAGGGGGAGTGGGAGAGGGAGAAGCGGGCTTCCCGCCGAGCAGGGAGCCCAACGTGGGGCTCGATCCCAGGATCCCGGGATCATGACCCGAGCCGAAGGCAGACCCTTAACCGACTGAGCCACCCAGGCGCCCCACCAAGGGAAGATTCGACTTTGTTTTGTTTGGAACCTTCCCAAGAATTGTTCACTTTTACTGGAATCCGGTCATGCCAGCTCACTGGGCTCACCCTCTCCCCGCACACTCCTCGGCCGAAAGCGCTCTGCTTCTTTGTCCACATCGTCCTTCTACTTTGGAATCCACTTCCCACCTCTCCCCCAGATTCAACCCACCAGCCAAGGCACCTCTTCTAGTGATCACTCTGGCTTCTGATTCCTTGAGCTGTTACTATGCATGCAGCATATGTTATTAGGACTTAATTATATACCACCAGGTGTTGTGGCTTCATTCATGCCTTTTCTTGTTTCTCAATGAAGCTGTAGTAGTGAAATTCACTTAGGAAGGAAAGGAAACTACCGTGTTCTAGAAGCCTACTGTGCACAGGTGCTTTCATGGTCACTGCCCTGCTGAGGGCCCCACGAGAGCAAAGACTATGTGCCTTGCTCGGTACTCAATCCTCAATGCCCCCATGGTGTGTGAAACACAGTTGGCACTTAGTAAATGTTTGCAGAGTGGATGCGTAATACTATGGCTGGTATCTGAATATTTAGTAGGTTTAGAGAAATATTCAATGGAAATCATTTTCCACTTCCTTTCTGTGGCCACCCTCAGTTGCTTTCATTTTTCCTTAAAGTTCTTAGGATCTGTCATGGCTTGAGTGATGCAAAGCCTTCCCCCCTTCCCCCACATGTCCACGTCATAACCCTCAGAACCTGGGAATGTGACCTTACTTGGAAAAAGGGTCTTTGTAGATGTAGTTAAGGATCTTGGGGTGAGATTGTTCTGGATTACTTGGGTGGGCCCTAAATCCAATGACAGGTGTTTTGTAAGAGACAGAAGGGAGAAGACCCACAGACACGAAGGGGACGGTCATGTGAGGACGGAGGCAGAGGTTGGAGAGAAGGGCCTCCAGGAGCTGGAAGAGCAAGGGAGTCTCCTCTAAACCCCCCCCCTTTTTTCTTAAGATTTTATTTATTTATTTAATTGACAGAGAGAGAGAGACAGCGAGAGAGGGAACACAAGCAGGGGGAGTGGGAGAGGGAGAAGCAGGCCTCCTGCCGAGCAGGGAGCCCGATGCGGGGCTCCATCCCAGGACCCTGGGATCATGACCTGAGCCGAAGGCAGTTGCTTAACCGACTGAGCCACCCAGGCGCCCCTCCTCTAAAGCCTTTTGAGGAAGCATAACCCTGTCAACACCTTAATTCTGGACTTCTGGCTTCTAGAACTATGAAAGAGTAAACCAATACAGGGCCTACCAGGCATTTGAAGTTTTTGCTGGAGAGCTGCCGATCCCAATCACCAACAGCCCCTTGGAGATGCAATGACGACTGATCAGACCCACCTCAACCCTCTGTCCCTACCAGAGAAGAATGAAAAGGAGATTTATAAGGCTCTTTTTATCCTATCTTTCTGCCAAATAGGGACGGAAACAGAGTTAGAACTTCCCTGAGGCAAATATAGATCATATCTCCTCACTGTTTAAAACCACTGGATAGCTTCCCATGGCACTCAGAAGAAAAACTGAATTCCTTACCATGGTCTAAGACTCTTCCAGACTTGCCCTTGCTGCCAACCCACCTCCTGTGTTCCTTTGACCTCATCTCTCCCCTCCCCCTTGCTCACCTGGCTACACCGGCCTCCTCATGGTTTCTCAAATACTCCAATCTCATCCTTGCCCCAGGATCTTTGCACTTGCTATTGCTTCTGCCTGGGACTCTTCCTGAGACTCTGCTTTGCTAGCCTGTCCCATTATTAGATCTCAACCCAAGGTCACCTCCTCAGCAAGGCCCGGCTGGCCTCCCTGTCTGAAGGAGCCTCCACTGTTTACTCCCTCTCACACCAGTGTATGTTTCTTCTTGACATTTATCTCCTTCTGAAATGGTCTCCTTTACTGGTTCATTTGTTTATGATCTACTTTCCCTGGACTGAGAGTTCTGGGTAACTCAGGGCGCTGTCCAACGCCCCCTGGGGAATATGTAATCGGTGCTCTATAAAAACTCAGAGTGATGGAAGGAAACACAGCAAAGCCTGCCCTTTCCAGCCCAGCACTTGAGGTGGTTTTATAAGGGATGTCCTCCTGGAACCAGGTGTGTTCCCTGAGCCTCTTGGCTAAGGCTGCCAGCAGTGGGTGGAGGAAAGAACCAGCTTTGTGTTATGAACGGAACAGGAATCATCAGGCCTTGGAACTGTGTGAACGTCTCTTCTCAAGGTCACATGCCCTTGCAAGAAGCCCCAGGGGACCCAGCTGTAACTGTAGGCAATTAAGGGTTTCTACCAGGTATGACACTTCCCTCTGGAGGGGACGGATGAGGTGGGCTTTCCGAGGCCTGCCTCGACCATCTGGTGCTCATGCGCTGGAGCCTGCAGAGGGAGCAGGGCATGGTCTCAGGGTCCGGCGGAGCCGTGGGATGCCACCGGCCTTGGGCCCCGCCTGGGGAAGTAGCAGGATTGCAGGCAGGCCTTCTGCTTGCCCATCAGTTCTTTCTACCTTGAATTCTTACCGCAAACAGATATCAAGGTCATGCCGCTGAGGCCCCAGGCTTGAACACTAGCCACATTCCCACCTCACGGCCTTTGCCTGAGCCGGGCCCTCTGCCTGGAGGACTCCCTCCTAACCTCCCTCAGGTTATGGAGCAAATGTCAAATATCTGAGTGGCCTTCCCTGGCTCAGAATGGACACTGCTACTCTTGCTTTCGGCACCCACCACACCGCTCCCCTCCCACTTCTCCCCACAGCACCTCCTGCCCTCGGACACCACTTCTAGTTCACCTCTTTGCACGCTGCCCGTTGCCCCTCCTGGCTCGGCCACATGGGGGCAGGGATCTGGGCCTACTCTGTTCACTGTTATATCCCCCAGCCTAGAACAGTGCCTGGCACACAGCGCGTGCTCAGTAAATATCTGCTAAATTCACAAAACAGGATCTTCCTCTTTAGGTTTCTATATAACTCAAGAGCCCCAGCTGGTTTGTGTTCACGGTGCTTTTTGTGCGGTGGATTTGGAAAATCTGACTTGAAATAGCATTCGATGGATCCCGTGTTCTCCAGTTTGCCACACTCCCCAGCGTGCCCTGTAGTCTTGCACCCATTTTTGCCCATTCGTGTTATCTGCCAGGTCCCTGAAGGCCTTGGTTTGGCAACCTCTTAATATAATTTCGTTGATGAGACAGGTCCAACCTCTTCCTGGGGCAGAGGGCAATGTTATATGC
This sequence comes from Neomonachus schauinslandi, assembly GCF_002201575.2. Classification (NCBI taxonomy): domain Eukaryota; kingdom Metazoa; phylum Chordata; class Mammalia; order Carnivora; family Phocidae; genus Neomonachus; species Neomonachus schauinslandi. The sequence goes on from NC_058412.1 coordinate 125,283,787, forward strand.
CAATAATAATCATAATTATTAACAGTAGTGAGTCTGGTTGGCTGTATGCTTGCTCTACGCACCATGCTGGGCATGTGTCAAGCATCATTTTACTTAATCCCCTCAACAGCCCTTTAGAGGATAGAGAGTTAAATGACTGGTCAGAGCCACAGAGCTTGGGAAGTGGGATGTGCGGACTCAAACCCAGGCCTGTCCGACAGGAATGGGTGGTGCTGGGTGTCATGTTCCAGAAACGTATGGTTCACACCACTCAGGAGGTAGTGATAATACAGCCAGGGAATGCACAGAGCTCTCTATGCACTTGGTCAATTCTTGGCTTCAGTGAGGCTCAGAAGGGTCCTGGGCTGGATGTTGGGTCCCCTCATTATCATCCCAGAGGTGGCTTTAGCTGGTACGTCAGCCATGGGAGCAGCACAGAATCACATCGCCAAATACTGGGGATGCCAGTGGTGGGAAAGTACTCCCTTTACTACTGATAAGCTCCAGGAGAAAGTGTCAGTTGGTGCTGTCACATCCTTAACACTTACACGACTCCTGTTTCCAAGGGGAGTGAGCCGGCCGCCTGCTCAGAGCTCAGTGGGCAGCATTATCGGCTTACGTTTAGTCGAGTGGTTTAGTGTCCTCTGCTTAGGACAAGCGATCCTGGCTTCTCTCAGTTAGGGTGGAGGACTCTTGTTCTTTGAAACAAAACAATTACAGCTGACTAAAAGAGGTCAATACTAGTACAAGCAGCACATAGGTGAGAAAGTTCTGGAAAGGCGTTTGGCGCACACTGGCTTCGTACAACCTAGAACCGCGCTCACAGTGAGATTACGTGGCTGTGCTCTACACACACCTTCAGTGCCACACACCCTAAACTGAGCTCCTGCGGTCACCGGTCCCCTCCTGCCTCCTCCTCTTTCCTCCAGTTACTTAGACAATAATCTTGCTACTCCTTGGTCCCACCTCTCTGTTTCCACACCCAATCCATCAGCAAGGCCTGTTGCCCCTCCTCCAAAGTATATCCACCATGCGGCCTTGTTGCCTCCTCCCTGGGCCCCTGGTCATCCTCCCTCCTCCGAATTAGGCCAACGGCTTCGCTTCCTGACCGGACGCTGACCATTTACTCTGCGAGGAGCAGGCAGAGAGCCTTCTCTCCTTAGCACTCTCTGCGGTTCCCACTCACTGCAGAAGAGAGTCCCTGGGGTCATCCACAGGCCTTGCTGGATCCAGACCCCCTCCCTGCCCACTCTCGGCAGCCACAGGGTCCTCGGCTCTGCCCTCAGACTTGCCAGGCCTGCTCCTACCTCCGAGCCTTTGCCTCTTCTGCTCCTTTTGCTTGGAATGCCTTTCCTGCAGCACCCTGATGGCCTGTGCCTTCACCCCCTTCTTGTCTCTACTCCCGACCCCTGACAGTTCAGACCCCTTCTTTAAATTTCTGAGTCTGTGTTATCTCTAACGAACGATATGCTTTTACATATTTACCTCTTGCTTGTTGTCTGCCTGCAGCCCCATGTCAGCACTAGGAGGGCTGGGGTTACCTGCGCCTCCCAGCCCTGAGGCCCAGGGCGGTGCCTGGCACAGGGCTGGCGCTCCGTAAGTATTCCTCACAGGAACGCATCCAGGGCATTCCGGGCAGAACCAACTTTTTGTCCGCTCTTGACACACTACGGGGAGAAAGGCCGGAGCGGCTGGTCTTGAGAACTCGGCCTCTCTGGGTCTCCGGGGACTGTAGGAAGGACAAAGCTGGCTCCCCACCCGGCCTGCCAGACCCTTCTCTGGGAAGCAGGGGGCCGCCACCTGGTGCGTAATTCACCTGCCGGCAGCAGGCCCGAATGCTGCGCTGGCAAAAAGTGAACAGCCTGCGGAACCGTTTTGTATTTTTAACGGGCTCAGATCCAGGGTCTCCAAGTGCTTACATCTCCCTCCTCCTCATTTCCCAAGGGGCTGAGCCATGGTGGCCCGTCGTCGTCCCTGGGCCCGGCTGCTCGGGGCACTCACCCCTGCCCAAAGCAGCTGGGTGCAGGGGAGCGGCGTCAGTCCGCTGCCCAAGTACAATTTACCAAGGCCCCAAAAGGACGGCGGCGTCTGTGAAGAAGCAGCACTAGAAGCCAAGAGTCCCCGCGGGGACAGTAACCTGCCTTATTAAAACTGCCGCAGCGACGAGGCTCTATAAATCCACATCTGGGACACCAAACCACAGCATCTAATCTGCTCGCCCAGCCCAGCCCTGACGCAGACAGACAGACAGCTCTGACGGGAGGGGAGAACCTGGAGGATGTGGCCGCACAGAGAGAAAAGCCAGTTTTTCATATTTTAAATGACGCCAGGCCGGCCAACCCAAACCTGCTTTGTCCCACATAAACCTGGGGACATGCAGACAAAACCAGGCCTGGTTTCCTTCCGTGATCGAACCTTCCGACCTTGCCGGGCCAGGGCTGAGGTCCCCCTGACACTTCTCCGTGACTCTCATGGTCCCCCCCCCCCCCGGTGATGCCACGTAACCCCCCCCCGACACTCCCCTGCCTGTCCCTTTCTGATGGCTTTTTGGGGCCTCCTCAGTATGCTGCCTGTGCTATTATTTATCATTATCTGATATCTTTCCTTAGAGTGACTTTAAGCAATAAACTTTAGCCTCAACCCAAGTAACTACATGAAATTCTGTGTCTGATAGGCTAATTCAGATTTTTTTGGATGCACATCAAAACAAGTTTGTAAGTAGTCAAATCAAGGTTTGTTGAGCTGCCACATGAGAAACCTGTCCCTTACCTGTCCTAGAAAGGCATTTTGGGAAACACTGAATCAACGTGCTTTTCTAAAGGTCTGGGTCAGCGCAACCGCTCTCTCTAGGGAACGGGCAGGTGCTGGGGACTTTCAAGATTCAAAACATGACCCAATTTTTGCCACTTGCAGGGCTTAGGTGGTTCCTAGCCACTTTCTGCCCCAGAGGCCTGTGTGAGCTGGGAGCAGATGCACCCCCCTGCCCCTCTAAGACAGACTCCCGTGGCCCCCGATGTGGGTGGCACGGGAGGCACTGATTATGATGGATAACTAAGGAAATGATGCCTCCTGATGTTTGTTTTCTTAAAGTTATAGGTCAACGATTAGAGTCTGTGATGTCATCCCTCCTTGGAAAAGCTGTGGCAGGGAGACGGGATGCAGGGAAGAAAGAAAGCCCTTTGGTAAACCCAGGGTCTTGACTTAAATCAGCATTTTCTTTCCTTTTTTTTTTTTTTAAAGATTTTATTTATTTGAGAGACAGAGAGTGAAAGAGAGAGCACAAGAAGGGGTAGGGTCAGAGGGAGAAGCAGACTCCCCGCTGAGCAGGGAGCCTGATGCAGGACTCGATCCTGGGACTCCGGGATCATGACCTGAGCCAAAGGCAGTCGCTTAACCAACTGAGCCACCCAGGTGCCCTCAATCAGCATTTTCTACCTGTCTCTCACCTGGACTGCTGAGGCAGACTCTTCAACTGGCTTCTGACTTCCATGCCCTCCCCTCGGCCCTTGCACTATGCTCTCCACTCGGTGGCCAGAGGGTTCCTTTGATAAAGCATGAAGCTACAGCATGATTTCCTCTGCTCGAACTCTCCCACCAATGGTCAGAATAAAAGCCAAAGTTCCCAGTTTGGCCCAGGAGACCCCATGTGACCTGGACACTGATTTTCCCCAGCTACAACTTGTACCTCTGTCCCCCACTTTCCCTCTGCTCCGGCCGTGCTGACCTCCTCACCACTCCTGGAACGCACCAAGCATGCTCCTGCCTCAGGGCCTTTGCACTTGCTGTTCTTGCGCCTAGACACCCCCCACCCCGGCCCCCGTGTCATCCAGCTCTTTGCCAATACTACCTCCTCAGGGAGGCTTTCCCTGGGCTGTGTTGACTAAGCTCTCTCCATCCTCCCCTTCTTGCTCCTTGAGAAAATGTTCTTAGCCGATTTATAAACTGTAGATAATGGTTGTCTCTGAGATGAGCACTGTGAATGGTGGATGGGGAAGGCTTTGTTTTGAATTATATGAGTATTTTAAGGCAAGACTGTGTCACTCATATAATTTGAAATACCCAGGAGGCATGGGACAGAGAAGAAAACTGCCTGGAAACAGGCTAATCTATGAATACTCCATGATATGTGTTACATTTCCACCTGTGCCTTTCATTTGGAGAAAAGATAATCTAGCCTAGAATGTTCTGGCAGAGGCCTTTTGGCAAGGACCCCTCATATCTGTAGCGACCACAGGTAACTCTGAATACTAAACAAGAGGCCCCAGTCAGAAGGCCACAGGCAGGACCTGCCCACAGAAATGCTTAGTTATGCTTTTTTTCAGTGTATCAAGAATGCTACAGATTTTTTAATGCTTTGTGGACTCTTGGCATATTTGCTTTCATGGGCCCCTTCCTCTGTGAAAAAAATTAAAAATTTCTCCTCAACCCAACTCCTTTCAGGTTCACAGACCCAATTCCAATGTAGGGCATTGCCTCCCGACCCCCAACACCACCAAACAATTCTGGGAAATCGGTAGGGTGTCCAAGAATTCAACTCATTTTGGACACTGTCTACCTGGAATCAGCCCTTAAACTCAAGTCCCATAAGTCTGCCCCCCAAGCCCCACCTCAGACGCTAGATGTCACCTGGGCTTCTGACCTATAGGCCACAGATTAGTGGTTCCAATGACCTCCTCCTTAGGTTCTTTAATTTGCTAGAGTGGTCCCAGGCTGTTTTCTCCTGTCCTGTGGGTTGAAAAGCAGGAGCTGAGGGGCCACCTGGCATGGGGGCCGGCTGAGGGTGAAGGGGACAAGACCCGTGTCCTCTGCAGGTGCCATCCTTCTCTGAATGATTCTTTTTGTCACCCGTTTAGTTCTGTAGGTTAAACAGGTTCCAGTGCTAAATGTGTTTGTGGGTGTAATGCACACATGCATGCTTCTGTTCTGGACCGAACACGGGGCCCTCCCTCATCTGTGGGTATCGAAGAGTCTGAAGAACAAAGTGTCAGCTGTCTTATGAAACCACTGACTTTCTTTGGGCCTTCATTCCCTTCTGGAAAATTACAGCACGTGAATAGCTTTAGGTAGAAGGTTTCTTTTGACCGTGAAATTCAAGGACAATTCTAGAATGCTCTCTGTCACCTTATGCAGTATGCTCGGAAGGGCTCTAGAGGCATGTGGCCTGAGTTTGAATCCTGACTTTGCTACTTCCTATTAACCCGGTACCTTGTGCAAATGATTTAACTCCCCCATGTACCTCGGTGTCCTTGTCTGCCTCCTTCCCATGGGATGTTCCAAAATTTAACTGAGGAAAATATGTGCAAAGTTTTTAGTGCAGTACAAGGCATACCAAAAGCACTTAATACATGTTAGCTGTTACAAATTTTAGTTATTGTAGCTCCCAAGTACTGTGGAACACAGAGTTCACAGAGTGCCTCGGGACAGAATCTGGCCTGTGTGTTTGATTTAGTTGTGCTTGAAAGTTGTTTAAAAAGTTAACTTGATTGCTGACTTTCTTTCCTTTCTTTTGTTTCTTTCCTTTCTTTCCTTCCTTCCTTCCTTCCTCCTTTCCTTCCCTTTCCTTTCTTTTTTTTTTTTAAATAGGGAGATTTCACATCAATCCAGCTCTCTGGCTTTGCTTGAAAAAGAGATCTGGCCTTGATGGGTCTAAAGGTGAGCGGACCTGAGTAACAGGAGCCCAGTTTAGAAGGTCCACTTGGGTTCTTCATGGCTCCCCGCTTTCCATGTTTACAGGACCTGCCTGGCCCTAAAGGCACTGAGTTTACAACCTGTAGCTATTTCTATTGCAGCTGAAGGCACCAGCGAAGTAAACCGTCAAAGTAACACTTACTATGACCCAGAGCCCCAGAGAGAGCAGGCTTTAAGAGGGGGAGGAGAGCGGTGGGTCTGGGTATAGGCTAGAACAGAACCTTGACCTGGGGCAGGGGGCAGGGATAGAGAAGGAAGGGCCATCAGCTCAGGCCACAGGTGGCAAAGCACCTGTGTCCTGCGCTGTCCTCCTGCCACTGGTGACTACCCGCCAGGCTGGCATTCCCGTGGCAGCCCTCGTCGGGTCCTTGAGTGTCCCTGGAATGCCCGCAATGTCACCGGATCAGCTTGTGAGCTTTAACAATCACGGGAGGCTGGCCCCGGCCGTACCACTGCCCGGGATAGCTCTGTGCCCACTGGGGGTTGGGGGGTGGGCGACAGGAAGGCCTGGGGATGAGCCGCAGAATGGAGGCCACACCTGGGCAGAGGGACTCCACTGTTTCCCGGAACAATGACATTTGATTCCCCTCCTCATGGCCAACTATTGCTGTGCCTTCAACTCGACCCGGAATAATTACACCGGATGCCTGGGACCTGCTGCTCAGACCACTTTTCTTCGCGATGGGGCAAAGCGGGGGTGGGGGCGCTCCTGACTCTGGGATGTCACAAAATACAATCAAATGCTGTTGCCGGTTTTAGCTCCAAGAAGCCAGGGCTCAAAATGGGTTCCTCAACCTGGTATCAGTGAAGCAGATGTCGAAGAGGCCGTGTTGGAATTCTATGAACGGACCCTGGACTATCAGAGAGAGCATGAAGTTAATTTTTCCTCCTTTGCCTTCTGCTAGCTCTGGCCGAAAAGCTTCTGGGAGAGAACTGTGATACGGCCCTTCTCAATGGAAGGGAGGTGGCCCAGAGGCCCTGGGAAAGGGCAGGTCGCAGCACTCACGGGTCACGGCCTCCCTGAGGAGCTCCACCCACATCCCGTTCCTTGCCAGAGGCTATGTCTTCCATGAGGCAGGGCTTCCGGGGTTGTTTGGCCGACTTGTCCTCATGGGCTACACAGAGCCGGTGACCTAGCCACTGGCCTGGTGGTGATGTGTGCAAAGTGGCTGGATGTCTGTCCGGAGCCTGAAAACCTGTTCCTCCTCCCCTGGTGTCCCCGTCCCTGTAAACAGCACCGCCATTTGCCCATCCACTCAGCCAAAACCTCAGAGTGATTCTTGATTCTCTTCCTCTCCCCTTGCAATCCAGCCACAAGCCCTGCCTGCTGACCCTCAAAACAGAACCGGCTCCATCCCCTTGCTCTCTCTGCAGGGCACCCATGGGCTCCTACCTGGAGCCACCCACTGGCCTCCCTGATTCTGATTTCGTCCCCTGGCCACTACCCCTCTACCTGCAGCCAGACTGAGCCACTGAAAACATGAATCATGCATGCTTGACTTGCTCACGACAGCTTGGTGACTTTCTATAGGTTTTGGAATAAAATCCAGACCTTCCCCCATCATTCTCCCCCTCACTCCCCAGGTCCCGCTGTCCTCCTCGAAGTTCCGGGCAAGCCCATTCCTGCCACGGGGCTCTTGCGCTTATCCTGCTACCTGGGATGGTCCCCCCACCCCAAGTTCCCATGTGACCGTCTCCTTCTCATGGTGCAGGTGTCACCCATGCCCTTCATACAACACCGCCCCCGGTGCTCCCAGAGGTGCTGCCCCTCACTGGACCCTTGCTCCTGATCTCTGGTGTGGGAGAGACCCCGGTTGTCCACCAATATATGTTTCCCCTTCCTAACAGGCCCTGATTTTAATCTTTGATGCACCTAGCTAGGAAATACATTTCCCAGACCGTCTTGCAGCTAAATGTGCAAGTGGTCCTTCCCTTTGGCCTTCTCGATCAGTTCTCTGTCCAATGATTCAGCCCCGTGAGCTGACCTAGATGGGCTGTATCCACAACTGTCTTTACCCTCTGGTTTTGGGCTGGATTTGGCTACTGGAGGGCCCTGGGAGATCAGCAGAAGAGGAAACGGATGTTGGGGTATGCAATCCTCCATTTCTCTCCCCGTGATATCAACACGGGGGACAGCTCCTGCTGGGTGGCCCTCTCTGTTCCAGTAACCATTTGCTCCCCTCATCCCCTTGGGCTTGGGATACGAATGGCTCCAATGTTACCAAATAGATTTCCCCACACTTGCTTGCTCACGCTTTGGCAAAATATAGTTAAACCCTCCTTGAATAATCCAAATTTGAGTGTGCCCCACATTTCTTGCTGAGATGGTGTGGCTAATTAAGTAAGTTCTGTCTGTGTTGTACGTGATGTCTGGAATGAGGTCCTTAAGGGGAGCCGACTTAACTTGAAGTTCATTCTTTTTACCCTTTTGCTTCCTCCTTCTGTGATGCCTGGAATGTGGCTCTGATAGCTGGAGCTCCAGCAGCCATTCTGAACCATGGGGGTGACCTTAATGAGAGAAGCCACACAAAAAGCATGGCAGAACAGAAAGGCAGAGGAGCTTGGGTACTTGATAGCCTTGAAGCCACCATGCCAGCCCTGGAATGCCAATTTCCAGATATTTTTATGTGAGTAAGAAGCAAAATTCTATGTTGTTTAAGCCACTGTTATTTTATATTTTCTTTTATATGCAGCCAAACCTAATCCTGATATAGTTAGCTTCCAGAATTTAAGTGATCTCCCAAGTGTTGCTAAATTAAAAAAAAAAAAAAAAAAAAAAAAGGCCTGCAGGAATGTGCTTGGCAAGTTGAACGCCAGGGTGGGTCTAGATGAGCCTTTCTTCCTCCTGAGATAACCTGTAGGCACATGTTTTTGTAACTCTAGTGAGAAACGGCAGGAATGTCAGGAGTTGGTATCTTAAGAGAGGCTGAGTTGGAAGTTACACTGATCTGGTGTCCGGAATCTGGGCACACTCTCCTGGGCTTCCAGCCATTTGGCCCCTACGGAGTACCCAAGCCTGAAATTTAGAATTGATTTCTGGAGATCAGTCTGCAGTACAGGGTGTGGTTTCCTTGTGTTCACAGATGGAAAGTGGAAAACAAGCGCCTGGCCAGAAACCCTCCCGAGCCTTTCTTTCAAAAGCCTGCCTCTCCCACCAGGCAGCCCTCTGGGTTAGGGGCCTGCAACTTTCAAGATCACAGACCCCTTTGGGTCTTGGACCCAGTAAAGCACAAACAGGCACACAATCTACAGACACTTCTTGCCCCCTCCCTGGCCCTCGCTCACTCCCAGCTCGTCCAGGGCTGGGCCTCTTGCCTGAACTTGCGACTCTCAGAGCTGACTGCCTTGGACAGCTCCTCCTGGTTTTTCCCAGCCTCTGCAACTTACCAGGTCCAGAAACTGAACCGAGCTCCTGACCAGAGCTCTCCCCATCTCTGTCAGTAGAGAACCCCTCCTTGCAGTCATTCAGGCCCAAACCCTGGAGTTATTCATGACTCCTCTCACCCACTCCACATCAGGTCCATCAGCCTATCTTATCAGCTCTACCTGATAACGAGGGGCAGCATCTTCTTCCCCCCACTCTGGCCTGAGCCACCATCATCTCGTGCTTGGACTCCTGCCGTAGACCCCTCCCTGGGCTCCCTGCTCTTACTACATCCCTCCAGTTTATTCTCCATAGCATAGCCAGAGGAGTCATATAAACACATAAGTCAGATAATGCCCCTCCTCTGCTCAGTGTCCTCCCCTGGTGTCTGTAGCACTCAGAATACCAAAATCCTCCCTCTGGTTCAAAGACCCTGCATGATCTACCCTTCCACCATCAACCCATTACCTCTCAGACCTCGCCCTTGCTCACACTGCTCTGCCGTCCTGGCTTCCCTGCAGCTCCGTGAGCCTGGTGGGACTGCTTTCTGCCTCAGGGCCTTTGCACCCACTGTTCCCTCTGCCTGGAATGCCCTTCCTGGGGGAACTCTGTTGACTGGCTCCTTCACCTTCTTTGCCCAATGTCCCTATAAAATCATCACTCTCCCTCTCCCTCTCCTTACTGACTTCCCTTCCTTGTTTTATCCCCCTCCCCTCTTTTCACTATCGTAGGCACTATATACTTTATAAATCTTTTCTATTAACTCTTGCATGAGTATGTAAGCTCCATAAGAGTAGAGATTTTGCCTATTTCTTTTGCTGCTGGATCCCCTCTGGCACATGCCTGCTGAATGAATGAGTCTGTCCCATAAGCACCCTGCTTTGGAGAGAGCCCTGTGAGTGTGCCCTGAGCATCTCCTGGACTCGACTGCACACCTGGCGCCTGCCTTCTTCTGGCACCAGTTCTTGAATTTTCCTTTAGGGGACACACCTACTCCCTCTCTGAGTCCTCATGGCTCCTGGGCGGTTGGCCTCATTCCTGACTCCAAGGATGTGCATGTGACCCAGGCCAGCCGATCCTTGTATTCCGTCCCCCTGAATGGTTCATGGTTGACCAGCTGTCCCAGGGAGGACCAGATCTAAGATACTTCATTTAGGGCCATTTATTGGTACGCATGGGAGAGAGACACTCTTTCTACAAGGATGGCTCACTGTACCATTAACGCAGGTCTGGTGAAAAGCTGGGTTGAGGGTGAAGCCAGTTTGGAGGACAGCTGAGAATCGGGAGATGGAGAGCAAGATGAGAGCCAGACAGAGCTCCTGGATCCAACCACATTTGAAGCTCAGAATACACTTGGACTTTTTATTTACTTGAGTCAAATAAACTCCTTTTTTTGGTGTAGGGTCAGTCCGGTTTGAATTGGGTTTCTGTCACTCGTCACTGAGAGAATCCAGACTGGCAGAAAGTGGTTGTGAGACATGGGTTTTTATATCCAATGGAACACTCGTTTCCATGGCATTTCTGTGGCCCCTCCAACATTGCCACTTGGTGGCCTTTCATCAGCCACAACGGCACGACTCCGTTCCTGCAGTCTTGGGGGGCACACCTGGAATCTGGCAATCTGAGGGGGCCTCAAAAAGACAGCTTGTTTCTACCCTGTGTGGACCCTCTGGAGATAAGCCCCGATATTCTGGGGTTTGGGGATCTGTCTCCTTAACCCCCAGGCACAAGAGCCCCCTTAATCGTGGGGCTCCAACACGAAAAGCCCATGGCTCATGCTCACGAAAGCCCTTCCCTTTCGCAGCTTCCATCCTGCTGACCGGGGCCAGGAGAAAGTCTCGGTGAGATGCTGTTGCCCTCACCCTTCATGACAAAGACACGCCAGCCTTGTGGGAGGCAGCCGCTTGCCCAAATGCAAAAACACTGCTGTTCTCATTGTACTTGGGTTTGCAGTGACCTTTTAAAAAAGGCAGTGGAGGCTGGTTTTTCATTTACAGTCATAATTTAAGACTTCCTTTTCAAATACTATTTAAGCTTCAAAAAGTACGTCCAGTTCAATAAAATCTCAAATAATGGAACAGACGGCCCTGGGATGCTGCAAATGCTCCACAAGGACTGAATCTAACTGCTCTTGGTGTCCCCGGGCCTGTCTGAGCTGCTAAGGCTCACCAAAGGTTTGGCCGGATCGAATCCAACCCGTAAACCCTGGCAGGGCTCCCCAGTGACACAGCCTATGTGGCCCAAGGACACCAGATGCAAACAAGACGCCAGCTTCTGCGTGTTTCTCCTTCTCTTATGCTTCTGGTAAAGGCGGCCAGCCAAGCCCCTGCCGGTCTCCGAGGATCACCCAGACACAGGGATTTTCCCAATCACCTTGACAATGTATCCATAATGGAGGCTGCTTCCTGACCCCTGTGTCCTGGAACCAGTTCCTCTGGGGGCATGTGACGCTTCTGAGTGACAACTCAGGGAAGGGTGTCAGATGCACACGAGCAAAGAGCAAACGAATCTACGGCCCGCCTTCCCCCGCCCCAAACTCGCAGTGAGGGCACGAGACGAGCCCCTATGTCTGTGTCCCACCCCAGTTCTCTCAACCAGACCCTAATTAGGATGGACGGCTGTTCTCCACCCGGGACTGGAAGGAAGCCTGGAATTAGCTCAGTCGAGAAGCCTTCAGCCCCGAGAACCATCAGAGCTGCCGCACGAATGAGCAGAAAATAGCAGATGATAAATTTTTTAGGACCACCCTCTGCGTTTCGGTTGTAGCAGACTGTGAGATAATGGGCTGGCCTTTTTTGGAACATGCATTATTGATCTGGGTCTGTCTAGTGGTTTATAAAAAGCCCACCATCCCCCCGCCCCCCCCCCCCGCACCGTCTTCCCATCCCTCACCTCCCGAAAGCTGCACAGCCTCCTTCAAAAGCCAGTTCCGCTGGGGAGGGGGCGGCTCGAGCGTGGAAGGGAAGGTTCACAGGCACTGGGCATCTATGCAAGGTGGTGTGCGGCGTGGGAGCTGACAGATGCCCCAGAACACGAGGGCTCTCAGTGCACCGAACCCACTGCCTGGAACTTCTCTCTCAGCGTATGCTGAGATGCATGCATAATGACATTCCTGGCAATGGCATTTGTGACAGTGAACACCAACTAATGAACACACGAACAATCTAGAAACAACTCAACAGCCATTCCAGGAGACTGGTTAAGCAGAACAGTGGTTAAGACCAAGGGCTCTGGTTTCAGTCTTGCCTGGCTATAGTCTAGCCATGTGGGTGTGACCTCGGACAAGAAACTTCATTTTCCTGTGCCTTAATCCCTCCCTCTGTAAAATAGAGTGAATCTATGTATTTCAAGTTAGCTGTGGTTCTCCTTGCTCTCCTCCCTCCTGTGTCCTTATCATGCCCATAGATCCTTTTTCTATATTTGCATATTCTGTTGGTTTTATTCGAGAGTCACAGATGTAAACGTACGATCACATTTTGACATGAGGCTTAGCTGGATCACACTGCTGCCCCAAAAATGTGTTGTTCCTAAGGGTGGCTGTTCAGTCATTCACCTTGGTTCAGGTCAAAAGTCTAGGAGTAGCCCTTGATCTTCTTCTTTTCCTTAATCCCCACAACCAACCATTTGTCGGTGCCCCACCTGTGACTGCTCCCACCCTGGATCCAAGCTTCCATCACCCCCTGCCCAATTCCCGCAAGCCTCTGAATGGGGCTCCCCATCTCTGTGCTCTTGCTCTTGGCAATCCCAAATTGAACATCAGCCAGAGGGATCCTGCTGGAACCTAAGTCAGCTCACGGCCCCTGCTAAAGGCCCCTGAACCCATGTCCATCTTACGAAAACTTAAAATCCTCATCATGGCCATAAGGCCCCTCACGACCTGGTCCCAGTCGACTCCTGGCCTTCTCTCTCTCCACTTCTATCCCGGCTCTCTCCACCCCACAGCCTTCCTTCTGTCCTAACCAACCAAGTTCACTGCTAACTAACACTGTGTCTTTGCCTTTCTGTTCTTGGCCTGGAATGCTCCTTTCCCATCCTCTAGCTCCCAGCACGGTGCGCTGCACAGAGTTGGATGCTTAATAGGTATCTGCCGAATGCACAAGTGGGTGTCTGGGCAGTCTTGAACTCCCAGGCATGACTACCATCGAGGGGCCCTGTGAAGCAAGACCTGTGTGCTCAGAGATCCGGGTGCTACGTGCAAGGGGTCTCTGCAAAATTCTACCAGAAACAAAACTTGCATCCCTATGGCCATGATCTGTAGACTCCCCATGGTCATCAAACACAGTTCAAGCTAGATGCTGCTGGACAGATAGGTATTCTGTATGTCCAACTGTCAATAAAGGCTCTGGGCTTTGATTGCTTCCTGGCTGCAAAGTCTTCTTGCACTTGATAAGCTCCCTGAGAAAAATCTATACTTGTGATCATTAACACAAATCATTATAAGGAGCAACTGGGATGTATATAAATCACCTTTTCTTAGCAGTTAAAAAGGCTGGTGTATGCTTTTAATAATGGATCCAAAAAGAGTGTAGATTCACAGTTGGATCTTCACCACAATCTCAGGTTTCGTTGCAAAGGCTTATCCAGTAAACCTTTACATTAGTTGTCATCTATAATATTCAATTGTCCTTTGACAGTGGGTAGAGGCTAAAAAGCCCACCCCTCACCCGGTCAACTATTGGCACTCTCTACCACAACCCACGAGAGCCTCCAAGATTCAGCTCCATCCTCTCTCTCCAGTCTCTATTCCAGCTCCCTTCCCCAGGCTCCAGCCCCATGTGTCTCCTTGCTCCTGCCTCAGGGCCTTTGCACGTGCTGTTTTCCCTTTTTAAAAGGTTTCTCTTCACAGTACACAGTAGCATTGATGATTAGAAGGGAAATCTATAGGAGGAAAATGCACAAGGCGTTGTGTGTTGTCCAATACAGTAGCCACAAGCAGCTATTGAGCACCTGAAAGGTGGCTAGTCCTACATGAGATGTGCTCTAAGTGTAAATTACAAGCCAGATTTCAAAAACAATATAAAAAATGCAACTATCTCCTTAATGACTGATATGCTGAGAGAGAATCATCTGGACGTATGGGGTTAAATAAAATACATTATTAATTTCACCTGTTTTTTTTTAAGCATTAAAAAATGTAGCTACTAGAAAATTTAGAATTGCTTATATCATTTGCATTTATGGATCCTGTTATATTTCTATAGGGCAGTTCTGTGTACGGTTTCCTGTTGGAGAAATAGAACCTGTAAAATCAGTGAATTCAAGGTGGTGGTGGTGGGGAGAAGACACAAGCTAGGGAGAAAGAAGGCTTACCCTGAGGGAGACCCCCAATGGTGAGCTGGAAATATCAGTGGAGCTTGAGCCTGGGGAGCAGAAGGTGCAGCTGAGACAGACTCTGGAGGGCTCGCTCTTGGCGGCCTCGGGTGTGAAGGCTTGTCCTCAGGCAAAGGGACACGTGGGGGAGAAAAGCCTCACGCAGGTGCAGCACGCACTGCTCAGATGGAGGAGCCTATGGTCTGGTGTGGGAGCGCAGGGCTGGAGCCAGGGCGGCTTCTGCACGGGCCAAGGAGCGGCGTGGATGGCTCGCGTGGGAAATGAAGGCGCTGAGACTGTGAGCTGGAGAAGCCCCTGACACGCCTGCCATCGGTGCGAGTGAGCTGAACCCTGCCAAGGGTCCCTGTCCTCACCCGCTTTACCCGGAGCCAAAGCACCGCAAGGGGAGGGCGCTCCGCACAGGAGGCGGCCAAGCTCATCCTCCTGAGGCACCATCTTTGTGAACGGGGTCAGGTCACTAGCAAGAGTGTCCACCCTCCCTGTCCCTGGATGCCACCAGGGACGGCTGAGCCCACCTGAAGTGGTTAAGACTGGAGGAGCAGGGCCCACATGTGCATGTGTGTACACACACACACACCCCGGCTGGCTCCTTCTCAGCTTCAGTGTCAGCTCAAACATCACCTCCTCTGAGAGGCCCTCCCTGATTACCAATTCAAAGTGGCTCCCCCTCCCTGCCCCCATCCGGTACAGCACCCTCTTAGTATCACCAGCCCGTTTCTCCCTTCTTGAAATGATCTTCCCCGTGACCTTGCTGATTACCTGTGTCCCTCACTCCATGACAGTAGGGATAGTACCTGTCTTACTCATTACTGAAGTTCCAGGCCCCGCGACCTTGCCCGGCACACAGCAGGTACTCAATAGAAACTGGGTGAAAATAATGAATTGGACTCGGCATCTCTCCTTAGGACTTCTGGAGCAATCCAGGAAGGGTTCTGCCTCAGGAACGAGTTGGACACCCCTCGCCTTGTGGACCAAGCTGCAAATGCACACGTGGGGGACAAACCCCCATGACTTGGTTTACATCCAAGCGAGCTCCACAGGTCTCCACGGCCAACCTGTGTCAGGAACCTCAGAGCCTGCGGGCCGGCTGCTTACCGAGCTCCACGTCCTGGTCATCCGTCAGCACCAGGATGATGTTGGGGCGGATGTTTCTGCGGTCCCTCTGAAACCTGCCTTTCAGGCGGTGGTGGGACAGGAACGCCGAACTTCCCCCCAGCAGAGAGAAAACGGTTGCGGAGAGCAAGCAAAGCAGGAGGCTGGGGGGGGCCATTTTACGTTCTGCCGATCCGGGGCTTCTGGCAGGACCCACGAGTCTGAAGTGGCTTTCTGTGGACGTGTCTCTGGTCCCTTCTTCCCGCTCTACTCACGGATCTAAAGTAGGAGGAAAAGAATCAGGTCAGTCTTTACGTAAAGGCCGCCTGACGGCTTGGGCTTGCATAATGATTCCTGGCATGGACAACGAGGGTTCCTTTGATCAGGGGGAGCTGGGAGCAGAGGAAACCTAACTCGGAGAAAGTGAGAAGGAAAGAACTTACAGTGTGCTCAGGTAACAGAGTGGCAGGAAAGCTTTCTGTGACTGCTTCTGCAGACAAGATTTCTCCCCTGGGCCGGCAGTCTTCTGAACGTGCTGGTGGCGGCCCTGGCCCCCATCAGATAGCCAGCCTGTCTCCGAACCCGCCAACCGGTTCAGCAGACAGATCAGCCCCAAAGAAAGGAAAAGAAGGAGCCCAGACATTTCTGGGGGCGGGGAGGCAGAGGTGCGCAGGACGCAGTCCCTGCTCTTGGGCAGCCTGTGGCTCAGGTAGGGTGTGGATGACCAGGGCTTCACAACCCTGTGTGTGTTCCAGTCACAGCTCTGTCGCTCGCCAGCTGGGTGTCCTCCCCCTCAAGCCAGTAGGGGACCTCAGTTTTCCCATGAATAAAATGGGGAGACGGGGTTGTTATAGGAGCTCAAGCCAGCAGGGATGTGTGTGAAGGCGCCCTGCAGACAGATCCCATAGCTGGACAAGTTATTCACATGGGTTTTAAGTTTGCAGAATCAACAAAAGGACAAAAGAGAAAACTGAGGGCTAAAAAGCTACGGGAGAAGAGCTGTCACGGTCTGTTGCGACCTCGGTCACCCCTGGACCCCCCGGGTCAGATGCGGTCGCAAGCAAAGGTGGGAGGGAAGGCAGAATGGGCGCATCTTGGCTTGGGCAGGTCTGATCTTGTTCTGCTCTTTGCTCTCTGTGGTCATTTTTTTACTTCTTGAGGAAATGAGCCTTCAAGTCTTTCCAGATATAGACTTTAGGTCTCATTTATTTAAAATGAGAGTGAGCAAGCAGACGTGTCAGGAGGAAACCAAGCTTGTCGGAGGTGGGGCCGCGTGACCTTGAAGGACTCTGCCCACCTCCCCCCCACCCTTGCCAAAGTCCCAGCTCAGGGGACTCATCAAGGGCTCTGGTCCATAGAAGGGGATGAGCCACTGCAACAGCCCCCTAAGAGATCCCCTGTTTCTCCCGACTGCACCCCCACCCTCCGATTTCTCCAGGGCACCGGCAGGATCTTCCTAAAATGCAAATCCCATGTTATCACTCTGCAGGCCTGGCCCAGGCTGAGACCAGCAAGGTGTTCAGGGCACAAGATAGAAGGGACTCACTCACTCCAGGTGGCACCAGTGTGAGGCACTCACTTCACTTTAGCCCCAGTCCTGTCCCTCACCTGCTCAGACCCTCCCTTGGCTTCCCTAGCCCAAGGAATACAATACACACTCCCTACCAGGGCCTACAGGTGATTCAAGTGGTCCAGCCCCTGCCTACTTCTCCTCCTTCCTCCCAATTGCTCCCCAGCCCCACGGGTTTCTTTCTGTTGACAAGTCAAGCGTGTTCCTGCCCCAGGACCTTTGCACTTGTTCTTCCTTAAGCCTGGAAGTCTTTTCCCAGATTGATTTTCTATCCTGGGCTCACTCTCCTCTGCCAAGTCTTGGCACAAATGTCACCTCCTCAGAAAGGCCTGCCCTGATTGCCCTATCTAAGGTGGTGCCCCCACGCGAGGCACTTTCTGTATTTTGTAACCTGTTTTATTCTCCTCACAATCCCTACTACAACCTGTAATTATCTTAGTTGCCCAGTTCTCCCCACTAAAGGGTCAGCCCCACGAGGGTAGGAAGTAGGCCTGTGTTAATCACAGCTGGGTCCCCAGCACTTAGTATGAGGCCTGTCACGTAGTAGTAAGCACCAAATAAATATTCTGAGAGCTAAAGGAACGGAGATTTTGTTAAGATCCTCTGAGTTCTGGGCGCCTGGGTGGCTCAGTTGGTTGGGCGACTGCCTTCGGCTCAGGTCATGATCCTGGAGTCCCGGGATCGAGTCCCGCGTCGGGCTCCCTGCTCGGCAGGGAGTCTGCTTCATCCTCTGACCCTCCCCCCTCTCATGCTCTCCCTCTCTCTATCTCATTCTCTCTCAAAAAAAAAAAAAAAAAAATTAAAAAAAAAAAAAAAAAAAAAAAAAAAAAGATCCTCTGAGTTCTGCAGACTGAGGGGCGTGGGACTTGGCAGGGCCATGCCATAACCTCGGTATGGAGGCTCAGAGGCATCACCAACCCCCTTCCCCTGTCATCCTCCCCCAGGAAGTGTCCCGGGGTGGGCTGCTCTTTGTCCCTCGGATCCATTTTCCACTCTGCTCTGTGCCCCAGGAAGCCAGTCTCGCCTCTGCAGACTGCACCTGCCCCATCTTTGGCTTCCTGCGGTTTTGCCAGTGGGAGTTCTGCTGGGAGGCTGCTGCGCAGGGGGAGGCAGGACATCAGCATGTTTATCCAACTCTGCTCCCCCCCTTGCATCAGCGGCACCCCAGTGCCTTTGTCTCTCTAGGCTGGCCACTGTTCTAGCTTTCCTCCAGTCCTGGGGGCACCTCTCAGCCTCCGCTTGCCCCTTCAAGCCTGCGGGTAGCGATGACTCTCCTCCCTTCCTAGCTCCCTCCGGGGGTTGCAAGATTCCTTGTTTGCTCCCTTACCCCAAACTGCTCCTGGAAGTAATGCCTTTAGTCGACACTCTTGGGGGCAGGCTGGGAGCAGAAGCAGGCTCCACGCAGTGCTTCCCTCCCCAGGGGCCTCCAACAGGACATCTGTGCAGGGAGGGGAGATGAGGGTGATCACGTTCTCAGGAGCGCTGACCTGGGAACCGTGACTTTCACAGGTCCTGAGGGCAAGCACCAGCTTCCATCCTGTGGCCTCTCGACAGCCAGATCCACCGCACCAACTGTGTTTTGAGCACCTGCTGTGTGCCACACTGTGGATGGTTAAGACATGGACTTTGGACTCACTCGCTGGGCGACCCCAGGCAAATAACTCAACTCTGTGCCTCAGTTTCCTCATCTATAAAATGGGTGTGGAGGATGAAACGGGTTCATACAGAGCGCTGAGACCACAGCCTGGCACACAGAATGACCCAGAACACATCATTCACAGAGTAAACCATTCCTGGATGATGGTCGCTGTAGTTGTGGGTGGGCTGTGATGGGCGCTCTGCTTGCAGAGTCTCCTCCACTCCCGACCACCTCCCACACAGGTATGAGCGCTGTCCCCATTTTACAGTTGAGAACTCGGGGGCTTAATCACGGGCCTGAGATCACCCCGGGGAGGAAATGGCAGAGAGAGTTTGACCTCTGCTCCCCCTTGACTGCTCAGCGTGGGTCCCTCCCCTAAACGCACCTTTCCCAACGACCCCCATTCAGGTGCCACAGCCCCTGTCGCTGGTCTATCTGCACAACCCTTCCACTGTGACATGGGCTTATTTAAAAATAAAAACATAAATACATGTTTTTGGAAAAGCAAACTTTCTATCCAAGGGTAAAGGAAAAATTGGCATTCCCGTCTCTATCAAACTAACTCACACAAAATGAAAGAAAGCAGACACTGTTACTCAGTCTCACAGCTTCTCGTTCCTTCCTAAGGCTCTAAGCTGAGCTCTGTGCCCACCTGCTTTCCCACCTATACATGCTCTCTTTCTAGGTGTTGAAAGGAGTCAAAATGCATTAGCACCGTCCCAGACTTTCTGCTGGCGGGAGTGGGAGGCCGGGAGAGGGTTGAAAAGGAGACATGTTCCACCATCGAATCGGTCCCTGAATTACCCCAAATCATGGGGTAGTCCTCCAATCATGTTATCAGTCTGTGTCCCACCCGCCCCTGGAAACACATCAGGATGCTTTGTGCTTTGCACTTGAACTGATGCACCAACCATCTCACCTTCATGTGTAACACACATTCATGTGCCTTCAGATAGACATCAAGCACTAAAATAACATCGAGAGACTTTCCAAGGGATGCCCCACAACTCTCTTCTATCAGAAACAGAGAGCTTGCAATGCTCCAGCCCCGATCTGTCCATTTTACGTTTAATCTGCATTTCCGCCCATCCAATTATACCCATTTTATTGATGAGGAAGCCGAGGCACAGAGAGTTAAAAGTACTTTTCTCATTATTACATGGTTAAGTAAGTGGCAGGCATGGGGTTCAAACCCAGTCTGGCTCGACAAGACTGCTCAAACAGAAGCCCCTGGAAGCAGACTGCTGGGCAAGTTCCTGAGGCTCCCAACCTGTTTCCTTCCTCATTTGTCAAATGGAGCAGGTGGCCAGGTGTCCTCTGAGGGTCTTTTGGGGCTCTGGACCTGTGAGGGAGGGATGGAGCTGGGAGCTGCAGCCTGCATTGGGAGCTCTGGGCCAGATGGTAAGTGGAGCTGGGAGACGTGATCATTGGACTCTGTTCCTGGCACCCATGTTGGTTTTCTCATGCACCCCCCCAACCACAGTCCCCTTCACCCCCTGCTCCCCAGCAACTATAACCCACCAGCCAGGATGCTCCCCCTCTGGATAGAAGTCAAAGCTCTATGACTGGAGACTGGTGAATAACAGGGGCTAATTATTTCATCAGATCACGTCATCAGTAGGTCGATTTTTGATGAATTCCCCCAGCTCTGACTTCCCCTGGCCTTATGCCAGCCTCTCTGGATGCTGAAGAAATCAATTAAAAATGACACATGGGATTCTGCCTCCATTTTTTTTTTTCCTCCTTGGAAAAAGATTCAAAGTGGTTAAACGGAGAGTATGTGGTGAATCTGTACAGCACCAGAGGCCCGATGTTCTGACTATCCCTTGGACACCTTGTCTCATTCCCACCAGCTTGCTGCAAGGTCCGCCTGACTCCTTCTCTTTGTCCTGTGTCTTCTCACAGACCTGGGCGAAGGCTTGCCAGTCATGGAAGACAGCTCTGGAAATGTCTAGTATCCCAAGTGTTCAGAAGCATCACTCCTGCTTCTAGATTTATCTGTTAATCTGCACAGAGGAACAAGTCTCTGGTGGACCAATGACCCCTCGGCCCCACAGACCACAGCTTCGGGGAAGCTCCCGGGACCTCACCCAGGCCTGTCCAGAAAGACCCAGATGGTAGTCTTCCTCTGAGGATCCCCAAATTGCCAACAAGATTAGCCAAGAGGAGTTTGGGAATGACTGGGCAGCTGAGGGGCTGGGAGAGGAGGATGTGGCCGGAGGCAGAACAAGGCACTGACCAAATGGAAGAGTGCTCAGGGAGAAGGGGAGAAAGGGGACTGTAGGGTGTGGAGAGATGCCCTGTGTGCTGGGGCCAGGTGGTCCAGACAGCTCAGCCACTTATGTCTTCCTTCATTTACTTTATAAATTTTTATTTAGGGCCTACTATGTGCGAGGCACAGTGTTAGGTGGTAGGATAATCCTGCCTGGATCCTAACAGCCTCCTAACTGGTTTCCCTGCTTCTACCCCCTCCTCCTTCTATCAAGTAGCCAGAGGATCCTGTTAAAACCAAAGAGCCTGTCTCCTTCCACTGAAAAGCCTTCAAGGGCTTCCATCTCATGCTGAACAAAACCCCAAACCCTCCAAAGGGCCAACGAGATCCTACACGGTCTGCTCATCCCCTCTCGGACCTCATCACCTTCCATTTTTCCCCTTGCCCACTTGGCTCTGGCCACATGGCCTCTGTGCTGTTCCTTGCACATGCCAGGCATGTCCCCACCCCAGGGCCTTTGCACTTGCTGTTCCTGCTGCTTGGAGCCCTCGTCCAGATATCTTCAAGGCCCTTTCCTCACCTCCTTCGGGTCTCTGCTTACATTTTGTCTTTGTAGGTTAGCAGAAATCTCTTCCCTTCCCACCCCTGACAAACTACGTATTTTACCTCTTTCTTTATGGGTCCCCCCTCCCCACCCACTCTCACTAGAGTGTCCGCTTCCTGAGGGCAAGGATTTTTGTCAGCTTTGTTTCACATCTGTATCCCCAACGCCTGAAACAGTGTTTGGCACATAGCTGACACCTTAGCTATTTACTGTCTTAGCAAAGAATTTTCTCCCCGCTGGAAAAAAACTCCTCCAGCTGGGGTTGGGGTCCCTGCCACCCCCTTACTGCGTTAGGTAGGGGCAGCCTGACTGTAGGGTGGAGCATGTGACCCAGGTAGAGCCAATCAGCACTTCCTGGCTCCCTAGCTCCAGTGATTGGCCCAGAGGCAGACATGTGACCCGGGCCTGGTCAATGGGACAGAGCGGCAAGAAGCCGTGGGATGAGTGGCTGGGTGCAGGGAGTGGGAGAGCCGTCCCTGCCAGCAACTGGGAGGCTCCGAGGGGATGCTGGGGATACCGGGCTGAACCTTGTGGCTAGTCACAGGCTCAAACAAGTAGCCTTTGCTGCTTCAGCAACAGGAAGCACCGGGATCAGTAAACACCCTTAAAGAACAGTGATGAAGAATAACTGATAATTATGGGGTACTTATCACAGGCCCTGCCCATTTCTCAGCACTTTTCCCGTTCCCCACGTCACCCTTACAACATCCTTATGAAGTTGGACGTTCTACTTGCAGGTGAGGAAGCTGAGGCACGGAGAGTTTTCGAGAACTTGCCCACGGTCAGGCAGTTTGGAGGTGGAGCAGCGGAATATCGTCCCTTGGCCCACCTCCTCCCCATCCTCTGTGCTTCCCTGCACCCTGGGAGGTTCACTTGGGTGGACCACATCAGTGGGCTCCATGCTTTCTCGCTCCTGGTGGGGTTTGGCCGAGGGCGAGGGGGGACACCGCCAGGGGATGGGAAGGTGGGAGGAGGGGCCCGGGCACTTGCCAGGCGTCCTTCCTGCCCAGGTGCTGGGAACTGAGCACATCCCTCTATTGCTCTGCTGGGGGCCACAGCCCCTGTGGGTGGCCCTCTCCAGGTTCCAGCAAATGCTCCCCACTGTCCCCAGCCCCAGGGATCTGTATATTCATTTTCTTACACTCTGCTCACACCTTTATTGGAGGGCACCATCTGTTTCCTGCAGGGCCCTGGGTGGGTAAAGCAAGCAGACCTCACAGCTGAGATTTGCACCCAGAGGTCCTGACCCCAGAGCCCCGTCTTGACTCCTATTCTCATTTGGAAACCAATGAATGATACAAGAGGTTGTGGTTAAGTGTATCGCACAAACAGGAAGAAGAAGGGGGAAACTGCTGGCCTGGGGGGCAGTCAGAGAGGGCTGCCTGGAGGAGGTCTTAAAAGTTTAAGAAGCCTAAGAGGAACAAAGTTCTGAAGAATCCACAGGGTTTTTCTGAAGAAGAGGGTGGCGGACAGGGTGCTTCCGGCAAGGGAAACGGCCTGAGCAAATAGCAGGCTGAGTGGGAGGGATGGAAATGTGTGGTCCCGAACCTCACAAGCTCAGAAGTTATCTAGACAGGGGATGACACAAGCACATCTGTTAAACCCTACACTCCCCTGGCGTCTCCCCTTCTTCCTGGTCACAGGTTTTTTCTAGCCTTCTCTCTTCCTCTCCAGGGCTGTCAAGAAAGGACAGGAGCTCCTGTAACCTATGGATACAGACTCTCCCTGTCTTCCCTCCCAAGGTGCCAGGGCATCTGGGGGCTCTCTGTGCCTGGTCTTAGAATTCCAGCGGGAGGCAGGGAACTAAGCCAGCTCTCCAGAGCAGGACACGAGACAAGAGAAGGGTCTTTCAAAGGGAGGAGGCAAAGATCAGCCTTCAAGACAAGGGCTCAGGATCTGGAAAGGAAATTAGGGCATAAAGAGAAGGGCTTAGGAACCCCATTGCTTGCATAACTATTCATTTGACAAGAAATCCTTAAAGACCTACTATGTGCCAGGCACAGTTCTTGGCACTGCAGATAAAGAAATGAAAAAAAAAAAAAAAAGTCCCGGCCCCCAGGGAGCTGACGTTCTAAGGAGTCAACAGATCAAAAGCTAGAGTCAAAAACCTTTAGCTAAAAGTGAGAAGTGACAGGATTCACTTCTCGGCGAACTTTTAGGACGGGACCATGGAGTATAGTTAGAGCTCAAAGAAAGCTTAGAAACGATATATTCAAGGTGCTGGAAAGCTGACCATCAAAAGGTTTTGTATGTAAAGTGAGTGGGTGTTTGGGAGGCCATATGATTCACATGCCCGAATATCTGTGCATCTATGGTCGAGTACTGTTTCATGATCAGTGAAAAAAAACCAGACACAAATCTCTAGTCTCATGGCGCTGACAGAGAGAGTGGAGAAAGCCAAGCAGATAGATATGTACTAAAATGCAGCAGGGAACAGGCTGAGAAGGGGGGCGGGGCGATGGGATCTGGAGCCAGACAGCTGGCATTCAAATCTTGGTTCCACTATGGACTAGTTCTTGGGCAAGTAACTTACCCTCTTGTGGCCTCAGTGTCTTCAACTGTAAAGTGAGGCCACTAAGAGCACTTAAAGAGTTGTGAGGAGGAAATGGCTTAATGCCTGTGAAGCCTTTAGAACATGACTGTATACAGTTAGGTGCCCAATACATGCTGTCTAGCATTATTTGTTGGGTTTGGGCCAACGTACTTTCTATAACAGCATCCAGTTTTCATCTGGGGATCTTCTCCCCGATCTTTGGTCCATAAGGTTCAAATTAGGCGGCAGCTGCAGAGCTCCAAGGCTAGACCATGGGGTCCAGACCCGAGCCAATCAGAGCCTTCCAATCCCTCTTCCTCAGTGATTGGCCAATCAGAGTAATCTGGGCATCTTCACCTAACTAGGAGGAGATGCCTACCCTTTCCAACTGGCTAACTGGTTCCACGTCATTCCACCATGAAGGTAAGGGAAGCCTGATGCCATCTTGCCTCATGTAGAGGTGGAATGAAGCCAACACACAGAAGAAAACAGAGCTGAGAAATGGTACATACTTGGGTTTGGAAACATTTGAGACCTGGATCTAGCTAAACCTGAAGGAGGAAGATTTACATCTGGATTCTTGGTTTCAGGCGCCAATAGATTCCTTTTTCTCTTTTGACTAGTTTGAGTTGTTTTCTTTCTTCTTAGGTCAGCTTTCTCACACGTTGACTCCTTAGGGACATGAATCAAATTCTCTTTGTTTCTTAGGTCGCTCCAAGTTGCTTTCTCTGTCACTTGCAACCGAAGGAACCCAAATGGTAGAGCAAGCTGGAGACAGAGTGTTGACTCAGGTGGCTTCCCAGCCACCTCCTGCCTCTGTGTAGACAGACCTGACAACATGGCTTGCTAGCCCTCAGCCTGGGCCTGGGCCCAACTCTCTGCCTTACTGTAGGCAAACTTTCTTCATCCTTATTTGTCAACCGATAAGAAAAAGGTGGTGTGGAAAAGCAGAAGGAACGTGGGCGTGGGAGTCATGAATTCTGGTCCCAGTTTGGTCTCAGTTTCCTCATCTGCCAAGCCAAACAGACTGTTCCTGGGCACAGCCCTGGAGTTTGGGATGGGTGGAGTCTGACAGGTGGAGAGAGGGCCTTCCCTGGCCACCCTCCTGGAAGCAAGCCTCCCTGTAACTCTTGGCCTCATCCAAATTTTGTTCTCTTCAGAACACTCATCACACGTGTGATTCTTTATGCACTCTTCTATTCTGGTCTTTATTTTGTGGGGGTTGTTTTCTCCCTGGAAGCTCTGCAGGGGTAGGGCTGTCTCTTTTCTTTTTTTTAAAAAAGAATTTTTTAAAAAGATTTATTTATTTGAGAGAGAGCGCCCTTGCAAGCAGGGAGAGGGGCAGACGGGGGCGGGGGGGGAGAGAGAGAGAATCCTCAAGCAGACTCTGCACTGAGTGGGGAGCCTGACGTGGGCTCGATCCTAGGACCCTGAGACCATGACCTGAGCCCAAACCAAGAGTTGGACACAACCGACAGAGCCACCCAGGCACCCTAGGCTCTTTTCTAAATAGTCTCAGCCCCTGGCACAGCCTGGGTGCTAATTCTTCCAGTTACTCAACAAATATTTACTGAGTACCTACTACGCACAGGTCCTATGCTATGTGCTGGGGATCCAGAAATAAACAATCTTTCATGAATCAGACACAAAATAAATCATAGGCCTGAGGTGATAAGTCTTAAGGGTGTGAGGCAAGAGAGGGAGGTCAGAAGTGCTGGTGGGGGAAGGCTGCATCTTTAAATGGGGGGGGGGTCAGTTGGGCAGAGTCTTGAAGGCGGTGAAGGAATGTGCCTTGCAGATACTTAGGGGAACGGTGTTCCAGGCCTAGGGAAAAAGAAGTGCAGATGTCCTGGGGGAGGAGCGTGTCTGGGAGTCTGTGGCACATAATGGGGGCACGTGTAGCTGGAGTGGAGTTGAGTGATGGGAAGGCTAATACTTGCAGTGAGTGGAGGATCTGGAAGGTTCCAGCCTGGGAGTGTTGAGATTGGATGTAGATTTTAACAGGATCCTTCTGGCTGCATGTGGAGAACAGACTGCAGGGCGTGAGGGTGGACTGAGGGAGGCCAGCGAGACAGCTGCCTGGACAGTGCTTGGACGAGGACAGGGGCAGTGAGGGGGCGAGATGTGAGATTCTGGATATTGTTAATGAATAAATGAATGAATGAATGAATGGAGGGTAGACTGGCACACGCCAAGTGCTCCAGTGATTATTTCTAACCATTGACCTTCAACCTTAGCAGGAGAATAAAATCTTTTTTTTTTTTTTTTTTTTAATGCTCAGGGACTCATGATCAGGGACAGCATAGCTGGCTGGTCTCTGCTTTAGAATGGCTGAGGCCAGGGGCGCCTGGGTGGCTCAGTTGGTTAAGCGACTGCCTTCGGCTCAGGTCATGATCCTGGAGTCCCTGGATCGAGTCCCGCATCGGGCTCCCTGCTCGGCGGGGAGTCTGCTTCTCCCTCTGACCCTCCCCCCTCTCATGTGCTCTCTCTCATTCTCTCTCTCTCAAATAAATGGATAAAATCTTTAAAAAAAAAAAAAAGTACACTTATAGAATGGCTGAGGCCACAGCTGAAATGACAGAAGGGCTGGGACTTGATTCATTGGGTGGCTGCTACTGGCAATTGGCTAGGACCTCAGGGGGGCCTCTCCTTCCTCCCCACATGGTGGCCTCAGGGTGGGCTCTGATTTCTTATGTGGCAGCTTCTGGCCCGGAAGGTGGGTGCCCCAGCGATGGGCAGTGCTGCCTCAGTTTTTCCAACTGAACTCGGTCTTCTCTGCTGTCCCCCCAGTGTCACCCCCACCACATTCTCTTGGTTTCACAAGACTGGCCAGATTCAGAAGGAGGGACAGGACCCCACCTTTCCATAGAGGAGTGTCAAGGTCACGGCAGAGACGAGCATGCTGGCTATCTTGAGGCCGTCTTGGAAACACAGGGGAACCTGCCAAGTCCCCGAGGCCGGGGCACCACAGCGGGGGGAGCCATGGGTCTCTCTCGGGCACACAGCACCCTTTCTAGGAAGTGAAACTTAAACCGAGACAGATTCCGTGTCTGCATCTGGCAAGCTTTGGAGTCTGTGCCCACGCTCAGTTCAAAGATCCCTGAGCCTCAGGAAGCCCTGGGTGACCCGAAGGCTCCCCGGACCCCACGCCTCCGTCTCATAATACCCAAAGGGGTTCAATCAGTGGTGTCAGGTCCAGAAGGTTCTGAAGGGAGCAGAAGAGGCAAAGAGAAAAGCTTGCGCTGCACATGGAAAGCCTCTCACCCCCATACTTCAGAGAACGAAGCTTCTCCTGTTTTATCAGCATGGAAACCATTAATTCCCCCTTTAAAAAAAACAAAACAAAACCTTCTCCCTCCTCGTTTTTAAGTAGAAAGGAAGCCCCCAACTAACCCAAAAACCCCAAGTGAAGTGTGGGACCAGGCTTCAGGGAACTGGCCCCTAACTGCCCTCACTTCCCTCCTGCTTTGGTGGGAATGACACTCCTGAGGCTCGCCCCTTGGCCCTCTGAGCCCACGGCCACTGTGCCCACGGAAGCCATCCAGGAGGGAGGCCACCGTGTCACTGGGCAGCTGGCTGGCTTGTCGGGGGTGGGCGCCAGGCCATTCTTTGATTTGGGGGGGGTGCATTATAGGGTGTCTACAGCCTCCCTGGCTTCCCTACGTGGGACACGTGAGTAGCACCGACCCCCGGCCATGGATAGCAAAAATGTCTCCAGACATTGCCTCATGTCCCCTGGGGGATGTAATTGCCCCCAGGGGAGAAGCCCTGCCGTAAATGGATAGCAGCATAAAGAAACAAATGCAAAGACACTGCAGTTGGATTCTTGCTTGCCAAGGGCACTGATCTTTTTCTTACAAGGGGAGCAGGCCGCCTTGAAGACCACAAAGGAGGGGTTACAGGGACTCCTTCCCTGATGACTCAGAAGAGAACACCATGAAATTCCATGTCATTTATGGCATGACCCCTAAAACGTGGCCCCTAAGAGGAGGACCACTGGGTCCTGCCCACCGGAAACCATGCCTTCATCCAGTCAATGGGACTGGGTTGGCCAGAGCCCAGTGGGCTGGCCCATGGCTTAGGCTCAGAAGCCTGGATGTTGTTTGGTTACTTTTGGAGAGAGACACCTGTCTGTAGTGGCCTTTGTCTAAAGTGGGGCCTCAAACTCAAATGCCTGCAGGGGCTAGGCAGGAGAAATGAGGGACGTGGTCTGGATTTAGGGGGACAGGTTGGGAGGTGGGGACTGGACCACAATGGAGAGGTCATTTCTAAAGTGAAGACATTCAATACATTTTAAACACTGAGCACACCGAGCAAAGCTCCCCTGGAGCTTGGCCATAGGCCTATTTGCAACCCTTCAAAGCTATGTGATCTTTCCTGAGCACCTACTGTGTGCCAGGTGCTCCGTAGGATGTTGGGAAGCAGCCATGAACATGGAGCAGGTCAGGCCTCTGCCCTCAAGGAGCTGACATCCTGGTGGGGGAGACAGATAATAAAGGGAGATGAATTTCAGGTCGTTTTAAGAGCTTTGAAGAAAATCGTCAGGGACACAGGATAGAGAGTAAATCAGGAGAGGCCCCTAGGAAGGGGTGATGTTTCAGGTGAGACCAGAAGGTGGTGAGAAGCTAGTTGTAGGGGAAGTGCTTTCTAACCAAGGGAAAAAGCAAGTGCAAAGGTCCTGAGGTAGGACTGAGTTTGGTTGAAGAACAAAATAAAGACCAGTATGGCAGAAGCAGAAGTGGGAGCCTGCCATAGAGGAGGTTGGACATCACCTTCCCCTGGCCCACACCTTCCACGTAGGCCACACCTGTTGTTCTTGCGAGGTGTTTAGGGGAAATGGGAATCAGACACAAATTCCCACCTCTGTTCTTTGTTCTTTTGTCTCAGCTGTGGACAGAGGCTTCCTTGGGAGCAAGTTACAAAGTTGTTTCTGCAAAAGGCCTTTGGCCAAAAGCAATAAAGTTGGACCTGAACAGAGTCATTATTCATCCCTAATTGTGGGCCGGCTCTCAGTGTAGACTGAGACTGTAGATCTCAGCTGGGACTGAGGATTACAGTCTCCTATTTTTTAACCCCACACTCTTGATACAGTTGACCCCGACAGGACACGTATTTATGGTTCCAGAGACTGTATGTAGTTCCCTTCGAAAAGAACATAAAGGGATACAGATCTGTTTTGGCGGCCCTGGTATTAATCTTCTCATTCTTTCTTCCCTTTCCACCCAATCCACAGCCGTGGGCGCCATCCTCACCCATCATATGCCCCTGCGATTAGCAGATGAGCTTCTCATTAGCTCACCTTGGAAATGGCCCGGCGTTTACGATTATTTGAGAAGCTTGTACTCATTGGCGGGGGAAGGAGTCGGAAGCAAATTTTACCAAATAAGTCACTAAATTTAGAGACGCGAGTGGAGAGAATTTCGCATGACAGGTCCATTTCCAACCCTGACATGCTGTGCAGTCTAATCAGCAGCTGGAAAGACTGCCACAGGGAGAAAAGCCATAGGTTAGAGGTGCTCCTTGTGCTCGGATCAGCTTCTCCCGCTGGTGGTCTCACTGCACTGGGGGGTTCACCGGGTATCAACAGGTGTACTTTGTGTCACCCTCTCCTGCCATGTGACCTAGTGGTAATCATGTGACCAAAGTTGGTCAATTAGACTCTCTTACGGGGCTTTTGACTCTTAAAAGGAATGTCAAGAGCAGAAGGAAAAATCAGGGTTCATTTGTTCCATTGGAACCCCTCCTCCAGCAACTCCTGCTGGGGGTGGAGGGCTAGAGCTTCCTAAGCTAAAGCCTTAGAAGGCCTGGCAGCTTTCATTTTTGTGTTTCTAGGAGTCAGGCTACCCCGAGACCACCATACTGTGAGGAAGGGCAAGCAGCTGTGGGAAGAGGCCATGGGGAGGAGGATGGAGGATTCAGCCGATGGCCCCAGTGAACTCCCACCTGATGACCAGCACGAGCTGCTGGCCATTTGAGTGGAGCCATTGTGGACCTTCCAGCTGATATCACAGGAAGCAAGAGAACCAGCGGGCAACCCACAGAATTGTTACAAATACACTGTTGCTTTAAGCCACTGAGCTGGGGGCGATCTGTTACAAAGCAGAAACACAACCAAAGAGCCTTGAATGACATGGATTCGAGCCCATTCCTCCAACTGAAATGTCACAAATGACTGATGATGAATCAAGATGTTTGGTCTCCAGTGGCCAACGGCTTTAATCAGATGAACACTTAAAGGAGAACTCATTCACTCATTTTTCCATCATTGTTTCAAACAGCCAGTGAGCTGAGCACTGAAGGTACCAAGATGAACAAGCTTAAGGAGCTCCTATTCCAGTGGGAGCACCACACATGGTGCCTCAGTTCCCTCAATTTCAAAATGGAGATGATAATAGGCCTTGATCAAAAGCTTTGTGGTGATGAGGAAATGCTTGGCAACAAGCACCCAATAGCTATTAGACTTCTGTTATTATTGTAAACAAAGTTGCAATGCATGGTCTCTAGAAATGGTGGCTGTTTGATCTGAACAAAGTGTTGTGGAGGAGGAATGAACTCCAAGGACCATGTGGGCCAGGCAGGTGACATAAATGAGTCAAGTGGGCTCAGTGTAAGAAAACCCCACACACTCTCTTCTCTCCAGCTCTCATTCTACACTTTTGACAGAGGCATAAGAACAAAGAAGTACTGCTCCACAATGAGAACAGCAGGGCATGTGCAATGACCAATGGCAAGTGACCCTGATTGCAGCCTCAGACAATAGGGAATGGGGCGGCGGGGGTACTGTGGCAAAGTGGAGAACCCACGATCAGTGGGGATGGGAACTCAGGGTGGCCAAATATGGCCCACGTCTCCCTATTTTTCACAAGCTGGAAACTCTAATTTTTAAAAGGTAAAATCTCACAATTTTTAAAGACCTGACAACTAACTTGAAAAAATGTTCAAAACAGCATGTAGGTTAAACATTTCTGTGAGCTGAATATAGGCCCTGCTTAGACAGCTTGTGACGTCCTACTCTAATAGGACAGAACAAGGAGAGACTTCTTTGTGCTCCACTTTCCCTGTCTGTGAAATGGGGATTAGAAGGTCTCTGTGCTATAGATGGAATGTGTGTGTCTCCCCCAAAATCTTATGTTGAAACCTAATCCCCAATAGGATAGTATTAGGAGGTGGGGTCTTTGGGAGGGTGGAGCTCTCATGAATGGCATTAGTGTCCTTCTAAACTAGACCCCAGAGAGTTCCCTTGCCCCTCTGTCATGTGAGGACACGAGAAGGCGTCATCTGTGACTGTGGAAGTGGTCTCTCACCAGACTCTGAATCTGCTGGCACCTTGACCTTGACCTTGGTGAGAAATTTCTGTTGCTTATAAGCCTTCTAGTGTCTAGTCTTCTGTTACAGCAGCCTGAACAGACGAAGAGGGCCAGCATCACGAAGTCACCATGTGTTCACCTGAGTGGGCATTCAGAACGCCGCCTGGTGTGCAGAAATGTGAGCTTTCAGGAGCGTGAGTTCAGGAGAGGAGGTGAGAGAGGCAGGTCTTCTGAGCTGTGACAGCTCCTTTCAGGAGGGGCCCGTATGGGTGGGGGGAGAGTAGATTTCCCAGGGCACCTGCAGAAATGTCATGCCGCTGATCTCGCATATTAACATTCATGTCCCCAGCGGAGCCTTCTGCCACAGCCCTTCCTCATCCCCGCTGTGGCCTGAGGGCGATGGCCGCCCCTCTCTGAGCGCTGTCAGCATGAACCCCAGCTCCAGTTCAGGGGCCGGTGAGTGCAAAAGCAACCCTCCCCACTCCCACCTTTGCTTTCTGCAAATGACAAACTGGTTCTGACTCCTTTGCCTTGAGCAGTCACCTGCAAGCAAGGATCCCCAAACACTAGATTCAGACCCAGCTGTACATCTTCAAGCCTCCTTCCCAGATTCCTTCATCCAAAAAATATCTCCTGAGCACGCAGAGTGCTGGCCCTGTTCTGGGTGCTAGGGATACAGAGGTGAACGAGACAGATCTGCTTCCTCTAGCCACAGGGCTTGCTTTTAGTGAGAGGAGAGAGACAAAGAACAAATCAACAAATAAGCGCATTGAGATAACTGCAGAGAGTGCTAAGTGTTATAAAGCAGGCGTCATTCTAGGTATTATCTAAGGATGTGATGTTTGAGCTGAGACCTGAGGGATCAGAAGGAGCCAGACTTGTGATATCCAGGCAGAGGGGACAGCAAGTGCAAAGGCCCCGAGGTTGGAACAGGCTTTGCTGTGGCCAGTGTGACAGTGTAATAAGCTTGGAGGAGCGGGCTGTGAGTTGGGGGCCGAGGCCAGGCAGCACAGGACAGGGTAGCCTATGGCAGGGGTCTGGACTTTACTATCGGCACAACAGGCCACCGGAAGAGGGTTTTATTACAGGAGCTGCCACCACCTATTTGCAGAAATGCCTAGCAGAAGGCACCCCATCCAGCACCTTCTCTTTCTGTGTTAGCAGTCTGAAACTTCAGCTGTACACGGGAGTCACCTGGGAGCTCTAAAATATCCTGATGCCCCGGCCCTACCCCCGGGACACTGATTTAATTGGTCTGGGGGGGTGGCCTGGGTGCTGGGATTTTTACAAGCTGCCCTGGAGATGGCTAGGAACTTGTGCTCCGCTTATGAGCATCTCCTGAGTACATGGTGACAAGCCCACCTTGGGCTTCCAGGACGGGCTTAGAGCCCTACAGGGTTGGTCCCCAAGGTTTGCTCCCTTCCTGAGCTGGCCTGGCTGAGGCCCAAAAGTCAGGTGGGGGGGGTCAGGGTGGGGAGTGGGACATGGCGGAGCCCATCAGCTCAGGAAGCCTCAGACTCGAGCTCTAGGCCCAGTTACCTCTTCTACTTGTGGCCATCTGTCTGAGCTGGACTCCCTCCTCTGCGGCGGTGGGTGGATGGGGGAACCACAGCCTTCCTTATGGGCAGGGCAGTTGAGAGAGGTGGTGTAGAACCCCTTCGAGAAGCTAAAAAGAAAGCAGTGGATGGTTCCCCGCAAAACCAAAAAACAGAACTACCCTATGATCTAGCAATTTCACTTCCAGTATTTACACAAAGGAAATGAACTCACTATCTCGGAAAGATACCTGCACCCCCTTGTCCGCTGCAGCCTTATTCGCGACGGGCCCAGACACGGAAGCAGCGTTGGTGTCCGCTGAGGGATGAGCACACAGAGAAGAGGTGGTGTGTAGACACACATCATGGTCTGGTCTATCACTCAGCCATGAGAAAGGAGACCCTGCCATTTGTGATCATGTGGATGGACCCGGAAGGCATTATGCTTAGCGAAATAAGTTGGACAGAGAAAGACAAAGACTGTATGAGCTCACTTAGGTGTGGAATCTCGAAACAAAACAAAACACGGAACTCACACACAGAAGAGACTGGTGGCGGCCAGAGGTGGGGGGTGAGGGGTGAGCAAAATGGGTGAAGGTGGTCGACAAACAGGTGCAAACTTTCAGTTATAACTGGGGACAATGTACAGTGTGGTGAC
This sequence comes from Neomonachus schauinslandi, assembly GCF_002201575.2. Classification (NCBI taxonomy): domain Eukaryota; kingdom Metazoa; phylum Chordata; class Mammalia; order Carnivora; family Phocidae; genus Neomonachus; species Neomonachus schauinslandi. The sequence goes on from NC_058412.1 coordinate 125,317,299, forward strand.
CATGGCTCATGAGGCTGTGTTGAGTATTTGCAAGTTGCTAAGAGAACAGATCTTAAAAATTCTCATCACGAGAAAAAACCATTTAACTGGGTGATGATGGATATTAACTATACTGTGGTAATCATTTTACAAAGTGTACGCATATCAAATCATCGTGTTGTACACCTAAAACCAATACATTGTTATAGATCAATTATATCTCAATTAAAAAAAAAAGCTAAAAAGGATCTATAAGTATAAGCAACGACACCTGACTTTGGGAAGCAATTTTCATGCGTCCACTCACGTACTCGTGTCTCACTGTGAGTGCCAGTGGTGGGGAGGGTGCAAGGAAGCTAACTAGGATTATCTCCATTTTATAGAAGAGGGATCTGAGGCTCAGAGGGGCAGAGCAGGTATGTGAATCAGGAGGTCGGATTCTAGAGTGCATCTTCTTAACCACTGGGACACACCGATTCTCAGAGATGTGTCTTATGTCCAGTCTTCTCTACCTTCTTCATCTCCTGCCTGGGTGGAAGCCACACCCGGATGGACCCAAGAACACGTCAATAAGAGGGCAATGAGCAGGAAGAGGAGCCTGGGGACAGCTCTGAGGCAGAAGCTGTGGGTGCCCCCCCAAGGACCTTCCCCCGTTTATAGGACCCCAACTTTGTTGAAGAGGTGGACCCTTGTCTTGGCAATAAACCAGCATTAGTCTAAGCCCATCGTTCTCAGAAGGGTGAAATCAGCCCAAAGGGGTGTTTGCAGGAATTTGTGAGGATTCTTTTGCTTGTCACAGTGACCGGGGGATGTTTCTGGCATCTGGTGGGGGTACAGGGATGCTGGATAATTTGTAACGCTCCACACAGTGAAGAACAGCCCCATTTCCAGCACGACTTTCCAATGTCCCACAAGACACTCACATAGGTGAAACAGCTTTTATAGTTACCTGACCTCAGAAATGAACCCCATTTCACATATAAACACAAAAGATGTTTTGCCTGGTTCTCCTCTACACTGAATTTTCTGGGAATGCAACCACTAAGTAAACTGAGGGAAGACTGTAGTTTGTTTTGTGTAGAAATTTGGGGTAATTGTTCACTATCTGGGAAAATCACATTGTTTATGGCCATAGCACTTGTGGTATTTGAGCTGTCCAAACCACATGTTCATACCCCACTGCGTCTGTAATGGTCAGATTTATGGGATCCCACACTAGTGCGGGCATCTGACTGCTTCATTATGTCTTCCAGTGTAGTGTGTCTAAGATATTGCCATACATATGTTTACCTATAACTCACTTTCCTCTTGGTTTTCCTTTAAATTACAGTCGGGGTATTTGATCAATTAAGAAATGTGCAGGTAAGTTATATTATCTATGAATTTATTTCAGGTAAACTTGGCAAAAACATTTGTTTTAAGAAGAGGGTGTCTGATCTGCTAATTTGGGGAACCACTGAGCTAAGTCAAATGAAAAGCCCATTTCCCTTTGCCAGTGTTTGGCTTAGGCTTGAGTACAAAACCCAACCCTGCAACAATGAGGCATGAAGCAAAGTCTGCTGGGATGAGGGTGTTCTTGGAAGGATTTTGCTCTCTGATTAAAAGACAAACAGCATGGAGTCCTGCTCTTTGTTTCCACTTTGTATGGAGATGTAATGTCTGGAGCTGCAGCAGCCACCTTGAGACCATGAAGCAGCAAGGCCAATGACATGACAAGGACAGAGGATCCGAGGACAGGAAGATCCTGGGTCTCTGAAGACATTATTGTACAAACAAACTGGCTCCAGGGCTCCCGTCTCAGACTCTTGTTAAGTGATAACTAACGTTTTTATTGCATAAACCACTCTCAGCCAGGAATTCCATTACTTGCTGTGAATACATCTTGAATCACATTCAAATGATTAGAACACTAAGAACTGTAGTAGGATTTCCTCTTCTCTGAAACATCCAGAAAAGTGCTCTGTGGATAGTGTCTGTCTCTAGAGCAGGCCAGTAATGCAGCTTTCGGATGATCTGATTTTCACTAGAGCATGAACATCTCCTGAACTTCTGGGAGCTGATCGTTTTTCATTCTCTTTCGAAAAGCTCCTCTTTTCTGGCTGCTGAGGTGGGTCAAGTCACTGAATGGGGCCCTGCCTGGGAGCCAAGAAGAAAGTCTATTGGCAGCATTCTTCACCTAATACATCTGGCTTCCACCTGGCCAAACACATCTTGGGTACTGCTCGTCATCCCGGGGGAAGGCCCTGTCCATCAACTCACACTTACAAGACCTACGTATGTTTTGGAGTGTGTAGAATTCAAAATGGCTGTGGTCTCTGGTGAGAGAGAATTCCATTTAGTCTGGGTCTGGGCTGGAAGAGAAGCTCTGAAGACCATGCCAACAGGTGTTCTACCAAGGAGGCATCATGTTGCCTGTGAGGCCCAAGATCCCACCTGATCTTAAATTCCCAAGGGCATCTGTTGTAGCATCATGAATATTGAGTTCGGTCTGCTCATCACTGAGCAATGAGGAGATGGACAAGGGAAGGCTCAGCCTGGGCCTTTGGGAATTTCTCAGGAGCATGTGGGGTGTGCTAAAAATACTCATCAAATAGATGCAGAACAGGCATGATGGGAGGAGGGGACCATACCAGAGAATAAAATACATTTTCCCTAGACGATTGTGTCCAGCCCCATGGCCTCAAATAACATCGGTGCTCTGCTGACTCCCAAATTTAGGCGGCCAGCCCCAACCAGCTCCAACCAGCTCTAGACTTGTGTATCCAGCAGCCACTGAGCGCTCAGACCCGCAGGTCATCTCAAACCCAGCACTGCCACGACTGATTCTCTTGGCAACATTCCCCCCACCCCCAAACCTCTCTCCTAGTCTTCTCATTCAGGAATCTCCAACCCCCCCTCCCCTGCCCTGACAGGCTGTCTGATCACCCCTGGTTCCCTGGCACAATGGTGTTTGACGTGGGGGCCGTTGTGTGCACTGGGGAATGATCAGCAGCATGCCCGGTCTCCGCCTACTAGATGCCTCTAGCACCCTCTCCCCAGTTGTGACACCCCAAAGTATCTCCAGACATTGCTAAATGTCCCCTGGGGGGCAAAACTGCCCCTGGCTGAGAAGCCACAGTTCTTTCCTTCATTCTGAACATGCAATGCACCAGAAAGTTCTGCTGGCTCTGCCTCCAAAATGATCTCCGATTCACCATTTCACTCCGTGTCCACCGATCGCACTGCCACCCAGGCCAGGATCAGCCCCCACCCACCTGTCCCACCTGTCCCTCGAAGAGCATCCCTCACAGGCTAGCCATGAAAATCTGCCTAAAACAAACCATATCGTTCCCTGACTTTAAACTCCTCAATGGTTTTCCATTTCCTTTGAAACAAGATCTAAAGTTCTCACCATGGCCCATTATTTCTCACCACTGACCTCATCTTCTGCCGCTCCCCACCCCCAGGTTTCTATCTGTGTTTTAAACAGGTGTCTCAGGCCACTCCTCTCCACTTCCAAGCCTTTGCACTGGCTGTTCCCTCTAGTCGGAATGCTCTTCCCTCAGATCTTTCTGAGGCTGGCCCATTCTTAAAATTTAGGTCACAGCTCAGAGGTCACATCCCCAGAGAGGTCTCCCCTGTCACCTGCCAGAGCGCGCCCCCCGCCCCTCCCCCATCACGCAGCCATTCTCCATCATAGGCTATTTTTTTTCCATTGTAGAGCCTGTCACTTCCCGAAAGAGCCTTATTTGTGGACTTTGCTTGTGTATTATTATCTGCAGGGTTCTCTCTTGTTCATCCCAATGCCTAACCAGTGCCTGGCACACAGCAGCTGCTCAATAAACATGCGTGCCCCGACAAATAGGAGGAATGCTCTCTTGCTCTGTACGGCAGTTTCCTAATACCTTCACACCCCTAATCTCATGTGGAGCATTTCCCCTGCCCCCCCGACAGCCCCTGCATTAGGCAGGAAGACAAGACAGGCACACTCCAGGGGCCCCTTTCCCAAGCCTCCCTGCCGAGGTAGGACACACACGTGGTACTGTGGTTCACTCTGCAGCACCCAGGGCCCTCCTTGGGAGTTTGATTCAGCAGGGTCTGGACTTTGCATTTTTAAAACAAATACCTCCAGATGATTCTCATGTAAAGAGAACATCTGCCCCTGGCCGCCAGAAAACACAGAAACAAGGCCGGGCTGTATCTTTCAGACACTGAGGCAGAAAAGTCAGGCCTCCAATGCCTGATGACCCCAGTGGAGAGGGAGGGGACGCCGCTCACCCAGCAGCTGTTTCCATGGTGCCCACCTTGACCAAAATGACGACAGGTCCCTCTGACCAAATTAGTGTTCCCCTGCGTCACAGGTATTGGCTATTTGCCTCCCCAGCAATGAGGCTTCCTTTCACTGGCATGCCCCCAACTTGTGCTCTCCAGGGCTTCGGGGGCTCAGTCGCTCTGTCCCTAGCTCCAGGGTGGGGCCCGGGAGTGTGGCCAACTCATTTCCTTGGCCAGTGTTGGTCTGGAGTGAGCACATGACATAAACCAGTCCCATCAGAGGGACGCCTGGGGCGAGGATGGGCATTTCCAGAAAAGAGGCTTGTCCTTTCCTGTTGGGCTTGAATCAGAGACAACAAGAGGACCACTCTTCAGCAGTCAACACGGACACCTCAATTATGATAACACTCAGTGTTCACTGAGGGCCTGCCGAGCTCAGACGCCGTGCTAAGCACTTGACATAGATGATCTCATTTCATCCTTTACCACAAACCAGGAGATAAGTGCTACGATCATCGTCATTTGCTGGATGACAACACTGCGGCACAGAGAGATTAACTAATGCTCCCCAGATCACACAGCTGGGCAGGTAGCCAGGCAGTCTGGCTCCCCTAACCACGGAGCTAGGGCCTGCCCACCCCCTGGAGCCAGAGGGAAACCAGCCCCGTGGAAGAAAGAACAGAGATGCAGGGGAACGGATACTCATGACAGCATCTGAGCCCTGACCCAGCTGTGCCTGAAGCTAGAGTTACCTGAGCATTTTTTGGTTATAAAAGCCAACACGTCCCTTCTTTTCTCCTTATGCTGGTTTGAGATTTTTTTCCTCTTTCTGTTGCTTACAAGAGAAAGGATCCTGATTACTTTACAGTCTTTTTATGAAAATACCCCTAACTGATATTCCATTTGCGACTTGCACACAGCAGCTGCTCAGTAAACACCAGCAGATGTGGGTGGAGACTGCTCTTGTGCCCTGCCTCCCCACCCCACCGCCCCCCTTCACTGCTGGGTGTGTAACCCTAACACCCGACTGCGGCCAGGCCAATGCCACTTCCCCTTTCGGCTCCAAGTGAGGCCTAGTTCCCTAGCAACCATCCCAATTAGGTAATCATGCCATTTATCAGGATGCCAATTAATTATAATGATCCTAATGATTTTCCAATTAGGTAGTGCCTTGAATCCAATCAGGGGCATTGCAGACTCCCCAGGCAGGGCTCATCACAAGGAAGGCTGAGGCCCTCACCTGCAGGTCAGCTCTGAGGAGCCCCACCTTCCATGTCCCCCAGCCACGCAGGGCCCAGGCCTGATACAAAGCTGGGAACCTCAGAGCCACCTCTCCAGGGACAGGCCAATGTGACTCCATCACCAACCACAAGAGGGCCTCACCTGTAGGAGAATTTTAACCCTTCCACCATTGTGCCTTCAGTGGGCATAAACCTTCACCTCAGATGTCATGCTTTTTTCTATCAGCCACATTTGATCTGTCTCTTTGCATTCCGAGTAGGGGAGAGTGTGTGCGTACTTGCAGGGGGATGGGCAGGAAACGTGGCCAGGCAATTGTACATTTTCCTTAGGGTAAAACCCCCTTGCAAACCAAATACAAATCTGAGATTCCCCCAAATACTGGAGATTTTTGGAGGAAAGTGGGATTATTGATGGGCTTCTGTCTTTCCAACTTTTATTGTCTAAATGTGTTTTCTTCCACTGAGCATGTACTTCTTCTACGTTTGGAAGAAAGACCAAGGTCATGGAGGGAGGAGAGCACAGTGGGTCAGAGTGGACGCCGGAGCCTCAGGGCCTCTTAGATCCAGGCTCTCCCACTGACCAATTGTCAGGAAGTCATGATCCGCTCTGTGCCTCCACTTCACTCTTCTTTAACACGATGAGAAGCACAGAACCTATCTTACAGGGTTTTTGTGTGGATTAAACGAGTTATTATGTACAAGGGGTTAGATCAGTGTTTGGCTCATAAAAACACCACCGTCGTAAGTCTAGATTAAGCTCTTTCTTCGAACTGCAAGCTGGTCAGGAATTCTAATACTCTCTTGGAGGACAAGGCTTTTGTTTTCTTTCTGGGGGACTAAATCTAAGAACAGACTTGGCAGAGTTGGGTGATATTCCCAGTCTGGCTAACTTAGGAGACCAGAAGCTGCCCCTTGAGGCATGACCAAACAGATAAATTAAACCTATCCAGGGAAAGGAAGAGAGAAATGTCATCCCCAAATCAAAAGGCACACGCGTCAGGGTGCGCAACTATACTTCAACTAGGTCCTGTGGATGGCAGCTGAACATAGCTGTTGGGCAGGGGACACACGCATGCGTGTGTGTGCGCTCATGAACACGCATGAGCGCGCGCACACACACACACACTCTCCCACACAGCCACACCGTCCTCCTCCAAGCCTAGGCTTTTTACAATTAACTCATTATTCAACCCTTAAGTTTGAAAACTTAACATGTTATTAGGGTTTTTTAAAAAGCCATAAATTCAAATAAAAAAACCCCAAAACTATACGCAAAGCCCAAACACCAAACCCACATTGACTCTCAGCCATGGCAGTTAAAACACTGGGCATTTATGTACATACACTTGGCCCGAGGAAGGCAGATCCTTCATGTGCAAATGTCCAACGAGC